>NC_134697.1:49524184-49824184 GCF_050947455.1 Rhinoderma darwinii | reverse complement strand
ATTACTGATGACAGTTACGGATGGACTGCGGAAGGTTTTCCACGGGCAAATACTACGCAAATACTGATAATGGATCGATGCTTTTGCAGCCCACAAAACCACTACGGTCGTGTGCAGACATGGTTATAAAACCTGCGCAACATCATTACTTGAATTGCATTTACACATTATAATTTTGTCCATGATACGTAAAATGTATAATTTTGGGGGTCATTTGAGAAGGCTACAAAGCCTATTTCCATTGTGTAAAAAGATTTATCTGTTAATCCTCAAAATGTGGGTTTTTACCTAAGATCACGGTAAAGATTATGGGGAATGTAACAAAATTTAAACGCCAGTTTTCAAAAAATTGCGACTTATGGGCTGGTTTCCCACTCCGATACTTTCAAAAAAAAAAGTGTCCAGAGCTTAGTGAAAGAGGTGCGACCACCCGCGGACCGACACATTAACTATAATTTACGCCAGACACTGACTGGCATAGATTTCATTCAGTGGCACAGGGACAGCCAAAGTTCTGACAATTTTATTGAGAGGCGTGTGCCGCTTCATAAATTTGTCGCATCTTATTCCAGATTGTTTTTTTCAAGACTGGCGCAGTCTTAATACATATCCCCCTATATGTTCTAATAAAGTCCTGTTCACACTGGACAATTACGATTTGTTAATTTCCCAGTGATAGTAACTACAATTGCCCAGTGTAAATGCATTATTATTGATCAAAATTGATCATGCATACATTAAAAAAGTAATTATCATCGGTGGCATGTGTAAATGTAAGTTCCGTTCATAGCAACATTTACAATATACATGCCGCTTTGATTGAACGCTGAACATTTGATTTCCTTTGTAAATGCAGTTTTTTGCCAATTTACACATTAATGTGATTTATTAATGTGATTTTGCCTAGACCATGTCGTAAAATGTGCCAAAATGTATGCCAAGTTTTATACCTATTTATGAAGCAAATGCGTCAAAAAGAACATGTGTTTGTGTCTCACTAGACGCTCAAAAGTGTCTAGAAAGCAGTGTGACGTAAAATGTGCCAGAAAGTGAAGTAAACTAAGTCAACCAAGAGGTGGTATAGGGTAGAGAAGCGTGTCTAACATGTCTGGCAAAATGCGCCAAATTTATCATACAATGTGCGCCAATTTTTTTCAATTTGATGCATCTACTGACTGCCTGGTCTAAGTTTATACTGTCTAAATCTCATACAGCATTAGTAAATCTGACCTATTATGATTATTAAAATGATCAGTTATTTTTTGTTTGAATCATAGTAGAGATTGTGATGTGTAAATTTAATATATATGAGGGTGAGTCAAAAATTATCCGCACTCGGGCTGTAGAATTGAATCAACTTTCAGAAAAGACAAATACATAATTCTTTGGCATAATCTTCCCGCTTTTCAATACACTTTGTCCATCTGTTGACAAGCTTTTGAATTCCCACATTAAAAAATGTTTTAGGCTGAGCTGCGAGTCACGAATGCATCGCTGTCTTCACCTCTTCATCAGACGTGAATCTTCGTCCTCGTAGGGCTTCTTTCAGGGGACCAAACAGGTGATAATTCCGATAGAATCAGTTCACGTGCACGCTCAATGTTGTCATAAGTCATGGACATTTACGGGCGTCCGGCTCCTTCTTCATGGCTGACACTTGTTCAACTTTCCTTTAACTTCTCTATCCATTCATACACACTTCTTCACGACAAAATGCTTTCTTCGCACTGTGCACAATATCTTTGATAAATATACACAATTATGAAAAAATTTTGAGGGATCAGCGGCGCTCCTCCGAGAGCATGTATAGAATGAACGATGTCTTTGCCGGCTGCCACCCACTGCGTTCCCTAATCCTCCTTGCAGGGAACAAATGTGTGATGAAGAAATGAGTAAAAGATGCAGTATCATATGCGGTAACGGCGCCAGGCTTAGAAGAAGAAGAACGGGTTCTCCAAGGTATTTTGCAAAGGTACTCTTTATTAGAATGACAACGCGTTTCTGGACCGAACTGGTCCCTTCGTCAGGTCTGTACACTCGAAACACATTGTCATTCTAATAAAGAGTACCTTTGCAAAATAGCTTGGAGAACCCGTTCTTCTTCTGCCAAGCCTGGCGGCGTTACCGCATATGATATTGCATATTTTACTAATTTTTTCATTCAATAAATATAGGCACTATACACACCCTCAGACCACAAAAAACAAATCACTGCACGCTGCTCTTTTTTCGTGCAAATCACACGTGGGGCAGCCATTGTTTTCTTGTCACGAATATACAGGCGTAACACATTCAAAACTTCACAGCAGTGACTGCGGAGACAGTGACCTCGTACGGAAAGCGCTGATAAGATAGTGCAGCCAACAGAAGTTTTAATATAACCGGAGGGAGGATAATTTTTGACTCACCATCATATATACAATACTGTGCAAAAGTTTTAGGCAGTTGTGGTAAAATGCTGCAAAGTAAGAATGCTTTCAAATATACAACTGTTAAGATGCTTCTTATTGATATTGGCTGTATGTTTGGGGTCGTTCTCCTGCTGCAGCATAAATTTGGAGCCAATCAGACGCCTCCCTGCATGATGGATAAGTATCTGCCTGTATTTCTCAGCATTGAGGACATCATTATTCCTGACCAAATCTCCATCTCCGTTCGCTGAAATGCAGCCCCAAACTTGCAAGGAACCTCCACCACGCTTCACTGTTGCCTAGAGACACTCATTATTGTACCGCTCTCCAGCCCTTCCGTGAACAAACTGCCTTCTGTTACAGCCAAATATTTTAAATTTTCACTCATGAGTCCAGAGCACCTGCTGCAATTTTTCTGCACCCGAGTTCCTATGTTTTCGTGCATAGTACCTAGAAGAATTTATGCTGTTCTGAAGGCAAAGGTTAGTCACACCAAATATTTATTTGATTTTGATTTCTCTTATGTTTATTCACTTCATATTTTGTTAATTAATAAAAATAAATATTAACACTACTGTTTTTGAAAGCATTCTTGCTTTACAGCATTTTTCCACAATTGCCCAAAACTTTTGCCCAGTACTGTGTGTATGTATACAAATATATATACAGTACATGTTATAGTACAACTGGACAGGGGTTTAAACCACAGCCTAGGGAAAAGCCTATAACTAGATTGAGAGAGGTAGTTTGATATAGTATTTGGTTAGATAGAGAGGTAGTGTTAGTTGGAAAGCAGAGAAAGATCTATATAGTACATCTATATAGTACAATAAGAATGAAAATTAGCTCATACGAAAGCCCAGGGAAAACACTATAAGCATAAACTGGTCACCAAATATCCACAGGTTATGATGTGGTTAACCAAAGTAACTGTAGGTAGATCAGAAGAACACAGACGTACCTGCCCTATTGAAGATGACTGTGAATCTATTTTTAACCCAAACCAATCGTGAGGATTTCAGCAGCAATGAGTATTTGTGCTGGATAATCATAATGAGCAGTGATGCAGCTATAGCTCCCAGAGTCCCAGCACACATGAATCTCGTCTGCTAGCTCATGGCTGGGAGGGAACTACACACAGGATTCTAGTAGATCTGCATGAGCTCCTGGACTGACACAACTGGATTCTTGGGTTTCCTTCAAGACAAGTAGAATGATCATTTCTTCTTCCAACTCTCATGGAACTGATAAGACATTACCCTTGGATCTTTGCTGGGTTTGTTCTTATGGATGTAAACTATGATCTGCACATCTTAATATATGAGGAGGTAGCCTCTTTATTGGTTTTGTGAAGATTGTAGTCATGTGGGGACTGTGCAAGCCTGAGGCTGCAAATGACTCTTTCTTGTTGGTATTCTTGTAATTATTTGTATGTTCGTTGTATATTCTACTTTTGCTGACCTTTAAATGCCTGGAAATTTTAGTGGACAGATAAAAGCTTTCCTAGAGAGTAAGCTGCTCCAGGAGTCCTGTAAATGAAAAGGAAATGAACATCACCTGGTGTCCACCCCATGGAAAACCTTTCAATTTACAATGTCACAATCAATGTGTTAAATGCAGAACTCGATGTTGCCAGCAAGGACTTGAGCCTACGGGCACTTACAGGCTTGTTATTGTCTCTTCTTATACTTTCAACTCTCTTGGGGAACACATTGGTATGCTTGGCGGTCATCAAATTTAGACACCTCAGGTCCAAAGTGACCAACTTCTTTGTCATCTCTTTGGCTGTGTCAGATCTATTTGTGGCTCTACTGGTGATGCCATGGAAGGCAGTGACTGAAGTAGCAGGGTACTGGCTCTTTGGAAACTTTTGTGACACCTGGATCGCCTTTGACATAATGTGCTCCACAGCTTCCATCTTGAACCTGTGCATCATTAGCTTGGACCGATATTGGGCTATTGCAAGTCCTTTCAGATATGAGAGAAAAATGACACAGAGGGTGGCTTTCATCATGATCGGTGTAGCCTGGACTTTATCCATCTTAATATCATTTATTCCTGTGCAACTCAGCTGGCATAAGTCTCACGAGTATGTTGGAGAGCTTAATGCTACAAACCAGACCGAAAACTGTGATTCCAGCCTTAATAGGACATATGCCATATCTTCTTCTCTCATTAGCTTCTACATACCTGTGGTCATCATGATTGGGACATATACAAGAATATATAGGATAGCTCAGACTCAGATAAGGAGAATCTCCTCTCTTGAAAGAGCTGTAGAGCACGCTCAGAGCTGCCATCCAGATTGTTCTCATGAAAACTCCCTAAAGACTTCCTTTCGGAAGGAGACCAAAGTCTTGAAAACATTGTCCATTATTATGGGGGTATTTGTGTTTTGCTGGCTGCCATTCTTTGTTTTAAACTGCATGGTACCATTCTGTCACATTGGTCTTCCAGGACCTAGTGATCCAGAACCCCCATGTGTTAGTGAGACCACATTCAGTATATTTGTGTGGTTTGGGTGGGCTAACTCATCCCTTAACCCTGTCATTTATGCATTTAATGCAGATTTTAGAAAGGCTTTCACTACTATTCTGGGATGTAACAGATTCTGTTCCAGTGCCAACGTTGAAGCTGTGAACTTCAGCAATGAGTTAGTGTCCTACCATCATGATACTACTTTTCAGAAAGATATCCCTGTCACTTACAATAGTACCCAGCTCCCAAATGTTGTGACTGAAGACCAAGAGGATTTGGAAGGGCATTGTTTTGACAAAGTGTCTGTGATATCGAATTCTCATGGTACCAGAAGCCATAAGAACTTGCTATTACCTGCTAGTGTTCAGTTTGAATGTGAGGCAGAGATATCATTAGAAACAATCACCCCGTTTACTTCTGGGGGACCCCTAGAATGTCATCCACATGCAGTGACTGATGAAGACAGTCAATATACTACAAAACTATATTAGAAATGTAACACCAATTATCTTTAGTCAACCATAGTATTCAGATCACATGCTAAGCAGATTTTTTATGGCAGGTGGTTCCCAGTGATAAATCATTAGATCGATATTCCAATTGATTTCATATCAAACACGGTGAGTACTATCATTCAGCGAAAGGGTAAAAATAACCCTAGACAATGTAGCCATTTTCTGTCTGTTCAACATTATCGGTGAGAATAACTTTGTTCGTAAACCTCAGGGACTACTGCTAGTATTTTTTCATCTTGTTCTCTGTAATGGTTATTGAAGTTTTAGTAAATGAAAGGAAGATAACTTTGATGGCATGTATTCAGCTCTTCAGTTACTTGGTATGTGAAAAATGTAAGATAACTAATTGGCCATACACAAAACAATATTTTCCAAATAGATGAAAATTCAATAAAATGTTGCAGAAACTGTATATTTTAAATGGTACAAACAAGTGGTTTCAAACAACCAAATTTCTGGTAAAAAGATCTTGCTTGTTGTTAGTAAATCATTTAGTCAGTTCAATATCCAACACAAAAATGTTAAAAAATGTTGATCATCAGGTGAATTCAGGCTCATCAGACCTCTGTATAGTATCCAATCTTCATATAATATGGTGTAAAATTGTTCTTTGTATGGTCTAACCATCACCTCTATTCATTAAAAACATTTGTAAAAGCAGGGTTTTTTAGTCTTTTTTTTATGACCATATATGTAAATATTTTATTGTTTCCCAGCTGATGCTCACGTACTCACATTCATCACAGAGATCCTCATAGGAGAGCCCTCTTTTACAGTACAGGAATGGATGTAAACATAAGTATTTAATAGCAGTAAAGCTTGTTAATTAACTTCGTTGTTTTCATATATTTGCATGCCATGGGGACTTTATAAACATAGTGCTGATGTCAGCATTTTTTTTTATCATAAGTCAATGATAAAAACACATCCATGCTAGTATTTTTTACAATATGTTTTAGCAAAAACAGCTGATCATGATGAATTAGTCCACAGGACCTATTCATTTCTATGGGACAAACTGCTGCCAAAAATGCATTAGTTTGCATTAGTTTGCAGTCAAGATAGACTGCAAATAGAACACTATGGTGGATGAGCCCAAATGCATATAACGGTCTAGACATATTGCATGTGAACTACACATGCCCTTTTGTAGTAATTTCTGAAAAGCATTTTTGGGTAAACAATTAGGCTAGGGATACACATCAACTATTGGTTGCCCAAAAATTGCGGAAAATTGCACTATTAAGGCAATCGCGACAATGTTACCTTATGGGAAATCTAGTCACAGGACTTTCCACCATTGCATAAAGTGCAATCAGGTCAGATTTTTTGTGATGGTTGCAAAGTTGCACGCCACCTTGTTTCACATAGGTTACATTACAGTAATGCCAGGAATTTACTGTGAATCGTGGCCAACAAGAGTCGTCCTGTAGCTCTGACTTGCTAAATACTTAGCAAGCAACTATCAAGACCAATTTACATTATGCATCTAAATATATTGCATGCAACACATATGTAGGATTTAGGCCTCATGCACACGACCGTAGCCATGTGATTTTCGGGTCGGCCGGCAACGGACTGTCAGCCGCGAGCCGCCCGCAAATCGCGAGCCATGCACATGGCCGCGGCCATTATTTTCAATGAACCCGGACCGCAGAACACAGGTAATCGGGAGAAATTTCACCCCATGCTTCCAGAAGCCCCTCCCACAAGTTGGATTGACTTGATGGGCACTTCTTGCGTACCATACGGTCAAGCTGCTCCCACAACAGCTCTATGGGGTTGAGATCTGGTGACTGCGCTGGCCACTCCATTACAGATAGAAAACCAGGTGCTTGCTTCTTCCCTAAATAGTTCTTGCATAATTTGGAGGTGTGCTTTGGGTCATTGTCCTGTTGTTGGATGAAATTGGCTCCAATCAAGCGCTGTCCACAGGGTATGGCATGGCGTTGCAAAATGGAGTGATAGCCTTCCTTATTCAAAATCCCTTTTACCTTGTACAAATTTCCCACTTTACCAGCACCAAAGCAACCCCAGACCATCACATTACCTCCACCATGCTTGACAGATGGCGTCAGGCACTCTTCTAGCATCTTTTCATTTGTTCTGCGTCTAACAAATGTTCTTCTGTGTGATCCAAAAACCTCAAACTTCGATTTGTCTGTCCATAACACTTTTTTCCAATCTTCCTCTGTCCAATGTCTGTGTGCTTTTGCCCATATTAATCTTTTCCTTTTATTAGCCAGTCTCAGATATGCCTTTTTCTTTGCCACTCTGCCCTGAAGGCCAGCATCCCGGAGTCGCCTCTTCACTGTAGACGTTGACACTGGCATTTTGCGGGTACTATTTAATGAAGCTGCCAGTTGAGGACCTGTGAGGCGTCTATTTCTCAAACTAGAGACTCTAATGTACTTGTCTTGTTGCTCAGTTGTGCAGCGGGGCCTCCCACTTCTCTTTCTACTCTGGTTAGAGCCTGTTTCTTGGCAATTTCTCGCATAGAATAGCCTTCATTTCTAAAAACAAGAATAGACTGTCGAGTTTCACATGAAAGCTCTCTTTATGTAGCCATTTGGAGAGTTTAATCGAACCCACAAATGTAATGCTCCAGATTCTCAACTAGCTCAAAGGAAGGTCAATTTTATAGCTCCTCTAAACAGCAAAACTGTTTACTGCGGTGCTAACATAATTGCACAAGGGTTTTCAAGTGTTTTCTAATCATCCTTTAGCCTTCTAAGACAGTTAGCAAACACAATGTACCATTAGAACACTGGAGTGATGGTTGCTGGAAATGGGCCTCTATACACCTATGTAGATATTGCATTAAAAACCAGACGTTTGCAGCTAGAATAGTCATTTAGCACATTAACAATGTAAAGAGTGTATTTCTGATTAATTTAATGTTATCTTCATTGAAAAAAACTGTGCTTTTCTTTCAAAAATAAGGAAATTTCTAGGTGACCCTAAACTTTTGAATGGTAGTGTATATATATATATATATATATATATATATATATATATATACATACATATGTATTCATCTAACAATATAACTATATATTAACTATATAGATGTATACATGTGTATATCTATCTATCTATCTATCTATCTATCTATCTATCTATCTATCTATCTATCTATCTATCTATCTATCTATCTATCTATCTATCTATCTATTATTGGGCAACTTAGTGTTGACCAGATAAATGTGTACACACGTGTCGGGGGTCATTATAAAGTCCCATTATAATTGAAGGTAACAATGTTTCCTATGACATTTTCTTTGTAGGGCTCATTAAAATATAGAGTTCACAGATGTTGTTGGGAAATTGGAACACAAAAACTGTATGGTCTTCCTTGCAGGGTTTATTAGTAATAACATTAACACTCCAAATACATTAGAGTAATTGATTCACGGAGTTGGTCTGACTGCCAGGGGTGGAATAAGGTAAGAATTTTTCTGTCTATGAAGCTAAATTGGCAGATGCCTCACAGGGGGTTTTCTTTGCCTTCTACGTCAATATCACACATTGAGAATTCGGCTGAACTTGGTTGGCCTTCGTCTTATGTTCAACCTTGAAACCTATAAAGAGGAAAAGGCAAAATTAATGAAAAAAAAATGTAACAAACTAAAAATGTGCTGTGAATCAGAATAACTGAATAAGTGAGGGAAGGCAAGGTATATTTGTGTAGATTCACAATAAGCCTGAAAGCTATATGTACATTTTCACCTACAACAGACTCCCCCCCCCCCAGGCCTCATAATCTTGTGTGCATTTTGAGAAAAGACAATGCTTCCTACAAAATGCAATAAAACTTGGTCATACTGTGATTCATGTCCATACAAACACTCTGCATGCAAATAATGTACAGTATAAAATCTAGAATATCAATTTCAACTCCACAGACAACGATATTACTGCAGCTAGTATATTACCTTCTGCATGAGATATTTTTGAATTATCTTGTGGATTTTACATTAAAATAATGCTATTCAACCCTAAAGCTTTCTAGACATACAACAAGCTGGTCTTTACTGGCATATATGTATTCCACATTTTAAATTCATTAAACAGTATGTCAACCTTTGAACATAATTTTACGGTTTATATTGTAGATAGATACGAGCTGCATAAAAATGAGTACATTTCTAAATACATTGCATTATAATCTTGTGCTGTCTTCTACATCCTAGAGCTGCAATGGCAATTCTGCTATTTTGGCATTGGAAACAGACAACAAGCATGCACAACCCTAGCAGCTTAGCTGGGCTCCTATCATGAGCAGGTGGGTCATTTAGCTATTCCTACAATTGTACAGTGCCTGATAATGAGATATATTCCGACGGAATCAATAGCGCAGTCGACTCCGCTATTGATTCCGTCATTAAAACGGAAACCTGCCGGAATGGTGACGAATGGAAACCATTAGCAATGTTTCCGTCACCATTTATATCAATGGTGACTGAAACAAAAGCTGTGGTTTCAGTTTGACTTTCCGTTGCAGAGTTCACCCGACGGAAACCTCAGACGGAATCCCGGAACGAAAAGCCGACGCTGATCTGAACAGGCCCTGAATCAGTATGGGCTATTCAATAAGTGCAAGTTCCAGCCACCGCAGCCGATTCATGCAGTGGAAATATATATTTCCTTTGTTAGGAATAAAATAAATCATTTGAAAAAAGTCATGGTACAAAAAAAAGATATCAGAAATCGAATGCGAGCCAAGCATCTGGCTCTTAACCCCTTCCCACCGTAGCCCATTTTCATTTTCGTTTTTTCCTATCCCACCTTCCAAAAGCCATAATGTCTTTATTTTTCCGTCGATATAGTCCTACGAGGGCTTGATTTTTGCGGGACGAGTTTTAGTTTTTCATAGCACCATTTATTTTGCCATATAATGTACTAGGAAACGGGAAAAAAATAATTTGTGGGGTAGAAAATGAAAAAAACAACGATTCCTCCATGTTTTTTTGCGCGCCGTTTTTACGGAATTCACTGTGCAATTAAAACAACATGTTAACTTTATTCTGTGGGTTAAAACGATTGCGGCGATACCAAATATATATACCGTATATATCGGCGTACAAGACGACGTTTTAAACCCTTAAAAAAATGTCAAAAGTGGGGGGACGTCTTATATGCCGGATATTGTCTTATACACAGGTTGTGTGTTACCTTGTGAGCCTGCAGTCCGGTACACAGGCTCCCGGGATGCACGGAATCCGCCACGGATCTGAGGGAAGCCGGTATTAGCCGCCAGGGAACATCTCTGTAAGATCCTGTAAGCCTCCGTAGATCTCTCTGGCCCGCCCTTTCCTCTCATTCCCTGCCTCTCAGATCTCGCGCGATGAAGCAGCCTATCTGCGCATGCGCGAGTTCAAAGAGACAGAGAGTCCTGGGTCCTGCCGCCGGTTTATGAGTATGGTACTACAGTATACAATGGCCATAGTGAAGCGCTCCTGCACGAAAGGGGGACGACGACATTTGGGTTTGGGGGTTTAAAGACAGCTTATAATGGAGTCGGTAAGGTTTTAGTATTGATACAGGGTATATGGAGGGGCAATGATGCGCTACTGCTATGAAGCGCTCACACATGCTTGGGGGGTGGGGTTTGCAGTGTTAAGAGGGGTATAAGGGCAGGCCAGATGGATGCACTAATGCTCCAAAGTGCTATTACAGTAGTTACAGTATAAGAAAGAGGGCTGGGCAAGCAGGGAGAGCTGACCAATCTAAACAGGATTTGTACAACAAGCACTCCAATCACTGGTATGGCACTGTACATACCGTACCATAGCTTGCAGTGATTGGCTGGAGTATATCTTAAATTCTATATTTTAAGGGTAAAAGTTGGGGGTCGTCTTATACGCCCAGTCGTCTTATACGCCGCCATATACGGTAGTTTTTTCTATATTTTACTACTTTTACAAGTAAAAACCATTTATTTTGTGTCGCCAAATTCCGAGAGCCATAACTTTTTTATTTTTCTGTCGATTAAGTGGTATGAGGGCTTTTTTTTTGCGGGATAAGCTGTAGTTTTTAATAATACCATTTTGGTGTAAATGTGACGGTTTGATCACTTTTTATTAAATTTTTTTGTGGGAGATGAGGTGACCAAAAAATAGAGATTCTGGCGTTTACAATTTTTTTTATTTTTTACGGCGTTCACCGTATGGCTTAAATAATGATATATTGTAATAGTTCAGACTTTTACAGACCCGGCGATACCAATTATGTTTATTTTTTTTACTGTGTTCTAGGGGGAAAATGGGAAAAGTTTTTTTTTTTAACTTTTAATTTTTTTTTACATAAAAAAAACAACTTTATTTAACTAATTTTTATTTATTTACTTTTTTTATTAGTCCCCCTATGGGACTTCAACCAGCGATCGTTAAGTCGCTTGCACAATATACTGCAATACTAATGTATTGCAGTATAACTTGATTCTGACAGGCAATTATTAAGCCCTGCTGGTGCACAAAGATGCTTCATTACTCCCACAGGCAGCCATAGCAACTATCGCACACCCCCCCCCCCGCGATTGCGTTGCGAGGGGGGGCGCAATAAGCTGTTAGTCGGGGTCGCCCACCTCTTTCTAACAATTTAAATGCTGCGATCACTTTTGACCGCAGTATTTAACGATTTAAACGAGCGGGATCTCGCAATGCCTCCCGTTACTCTAAAGTGTCGGCTGTAACAAACAGCTGACACCCGCATCGTATGGAGCGGGTTCACTCCGTGAGCCCGCTCCATACTTCCCCTACCCGACTTTGGCGTATGGATACATCAAATGTCGGGAAGGGGTTAAAGAATTGGCAGATAATAGTGATCTGATGATCAAACCTGCAGCTAAGGGGAGTGCCATAGTTGTTATGGACACCTCCCTTTATCTGCAGGAAATGGATTACCAGCTTAATGATGACAATATTTAGTCTCTATTGTCTGCGGATCCTAAATTTACATGACTTCATGAATTTTAAATTTTGATTACTAATGGTTTTGAAAACAAGATTATTGACAAGAATCTGAGTGACTTTTTGCAGGTCAGATTTCCCATAACCCCTGTTCTATATCTTCTGCCGAAGATTCACAAGGACCCTGTGAGGCTCCCAGGATGTCCCATGGTATCAGGGAGTGATTCCCTTTTCCCCCTGCAGCTATGTTCATAGACAAGATCCTAAGGCCATTTGCTATAGGTGCAGAATCGTACATCAGGGATAACTCGGACTTCCTGGTCAGAATACATGACCTTTTGGTCTCTGACTGGTCGCTCCTTGTTACCCTTGATGTGGACTGTCTTTACACCTCAATAGATCACCAGCAGGGTATTTGAGCCTCCTTATGCTATCTTGAGAGGGCTGGGTTCTCTGATGAAATGATTCATCAGATCACTTCTAGAATTCATTTTAATGAGAAATTATTTTCTAGTAGTAGATAGGTTCTATCTGCAGAAGAGGGGGAATGCTATGGGATAGAATATGGCCCCCCACATATGCAAATATTTTCATGCGGCGGATTGAGGAGGACAATGTCTTCCTCATCTGGACCAGGTCACTTGGTGAATTACAGGAATTTAATATATTTCTGAATAACTTGAACCCTATGATTAAATTTACGATGTTACATTCTGATTCATCTATTGAGTTTCTGGACAATAATTATTTTCTCAAAAAAAATGGATAGGAACAACCTCTTATACTATGAGAATGGACACCCTAGAACAATGATGAAATCTCTGCCTCACGAATTGATCAAATGTGTAGGAAATTCAGGAATAGAGGCTATCCGAAAAATTTGTTAGAGATCAACAAAAGAAAGTTAGAGACACTAAATAGACATGACCTTATGAATACCACTAAAATTAGGAAAAATGGTGCTCGCATACCCTTTGTATCAACCTTTTCTACTATTAGCCCAGAGATCTTCACTATCCTGAGGAAGGACTGGAGTGTCCTAACAAGGGCTTTTCCAAAAATTGTTGAGTTCCGAGATATGCCTATGATGGCCTATAAGAGGGGAAGGACAATTAAGAATCGCCTGGTTAAGGCTGATATTGGGTCCAAAGTTGCTTTACAAACTTTTTTAGCTTTTCCTAAATTAGGATGTTACCCGTGTTTAGGATGCAACTATATAATTAAGGGCAACACATTTAATCATCCACAGACTGGTAAAATAATGAAAATCAATGGGTTTTTTACATGTCGTACATCCTATGCTATTTACCTACTTAGTTGTCCTTGTGGACTTCACCATGTAGGTAAGACAACTACAGAAGTAACCCTTAGGTTGAGGAATCACAAGTCAAATATCAATACAAAAAGAAGGGATTTACCAGTATATAAACATGGGATATCGCAACTACAATTTAGAATTATAGACTCAGTACCACCAATGAGACGTAGTGGGGACAGATAATTAGCCCTAAAAAGGAAGGAGTTTGAGTGGATCTATAGATTCTAAAATATTGAATATCCGTTTGGTCCACAAATTTAGAACAGTAGGAGGTGACTTGCCTTGGCCTGGGAGATGCTTTGGGCATCTTTCTTTTGTTTAATTAGTTCTATGTACATGTTAGATATGGAACCTAATCTCGACTTTGTTCCATGCATACATATATATATTTTTTATTTTAGCTTTTTGTGTATGTTTGTTCCTATATATTGTGATTTTTAAATCATTATTGTTCTCTCTTTTGTTTCACAGATATTTACTTATTCGGAAATGAATGAACGTTGTTTTAAAAAAGAACAGAAGCCGTTTTGGGTAACTACATTTATATTCTCTATAATAGGGCTATCTATGCATCTTTTAGACTGCATTTGTATGATCTTTAGGACATTCAAATGGCGACAATATTCCAAAAGTTATTTTTTATATAGACATAGAAACACTATTAACAGACTCCGTATTTCGCAGTGGCCAGTTAGATGGCAGATATAGTACTAACTAGCGGGCTTTTCATGGTTGATCTAGTTAACTGCCCTATGTAGGGAGTACTATGTTATTTCAACTGCCATGTGCAGTTCTGAAATTGATGTGCTGTAGTTGGCGCATGAGCAAAAATGGTGAAACGCAAATGCCATATTGGCTCTTGCACAGTAGTGTCTATTTCATGCTATGCGTTCCACTGACCGAATCTCCGGTTTGGACGCCATCTTTTGACATGCGCAATAGATGGGCGTGGATGCCGCTGCTCTAATGTCTC
The DNA here is from genome assembly GCF_050947455.1 of Rhinoderma darwinii. Classification (NCBI taxonomy): domain Eukaryota; kingdom Metazoa; phylum Chordata; class Amphibia; order Anura; family Rhinodermatidae; genus Rhinoderma; species Rhinoderma darwinii. Next base: position 49,809,578 of record NC_134697.1, on the reverse strand, counting down.
TGTACCGGATGCTTCATCCCTCGGTAATGTATGTACAGTTTCCTTAATTGGCCTCTGTCCCTTTCCAATGTAACATAATTGTTAATTATACACTTTTAGAGTTGCGTACACTGAATATTGTTTGTGACGATCAAAGTCGTTAAAATATTAATTCACTGTTATTTTCATATATTGAACATTTAACTTCCTATTCAGTGAAATGATTGATCTTATACTATATATTTATATAAATTACAGTCAATTATATGTATAAAAATCACTACATGCACTTCCACTTTACATAGTGCATTAGCCTGAGGAAGGTTCTGTGTTGAATCGAAATGTCGCTCACTTGGGGTGAAATTAAACAACCTTGTTTTCATCTACACTGAAGACCTAGTGCCGTGCCTACTTCTATGGATCTGTCTATATATATATATATATATATACATATATATATATAGATAGATAGATATATCTATATATCTATGTACATATATACATAGTTGAAAGAGAGCAGCAGCACTCTAAACATAAACAAGACAATAAATGAGCAGGGTGCCAGCAGATGATCCTGATCCAAGGATCTTTAATAGTAGAGAGAAATTCTTGCAGCACTCACAGAATAAGTGAAAAATTCAATCTTGTTTATTTCAGTTTACATAGTGCGACGTTTCAATCCCACAGTGCTTGAAAAAATCTCAGTGTGGGAGTGTTTATTGATGATGTGACTGAAGATAGAAGCCGCCGGATGAATTCTGTAGTGTTCGGGGATTTACTTTCTGCTCAGATTCAACCAAATGCAGCGAGGTTGATTGGACGTTGCGAAAGCAACCCAGGAGTTTATAAGGCAACGAAGTGGAATATTCTGCAATGACCAAGTCAATCACCAGATCTCAACCCGATCGAGCTGAATTTCACTTGCTTAAAGAGACTCTGTCACCACATTATAAGTGCCCTGTCTCCTACATAAGGAGATCGGCCCTGTAATGTAGGTGACAGTAATGCTTTATATTTAGAAAAACTATCTATTTTAAACCACTTTATTAGCGATTTTTAGCTTTATGCTGATGAGTTTCTTAATGCCCAAGTGGGCGTGTTTTTACTTTCGACCAAGTGGGTGTTGTACAGAGGAGTGTATGGCGCTGACCAATCAGCATCATGCACTCCTCTCCATTCATTTACACAGCAGCATCGCATTCTTACTAGAACACGATGTGCAGCCACATACACAGACATTAACGTTAATCAAGTGTCCTGATAATGAATATACATGACCTCCAGCCTGGACATCATGTGTATTCAGAATCCTGACACTTCTGAATCTTTTCTGTGAGATTCCAGCAAGCCACGCGTAATCTCGCGAGATTACGAGGTAAACGGGATTTAGTTTCCCTTGCTGGAAATCTCACAGAAAAGATTCAGAAGTGTCAGGAATAGATCGTTTTTTTTAAATAAAAAGCACTGCTGTCACCTACATTACAGCGCCGATCTCATTATGTAGGAGATAGGGCACTTATAATGTGGTGACAGAGCCTCTTTAAGATAAAACTTAAGGCAGAAAGACCCACAAACAAGCAACAACTGAGGACAGCTGCAGTAAAGGCCGGGCAAAGCATCTTATGGGAAGGTTTCGCTTACGGGAAGGTGCCCGGGCCGTTGAACAATATAGAACATGTGCTATTTCAGGCCGTAATTACGGCACAGGCAGGCCGATATAAGGCCTCATGTACACACAAACGTGCTTTTGCGGCCGCAATTCCCCCAAAAATCCACGGGAGAATTGTGGCCCCATTCATTCCTATAGGGCCATGCACACGACATGGTCCGTGCATGGCCCAGGAGCCCGCACTGCAGAAAGAACAGGCATGTCTAATTACCGCCGTGTTCTGTGGTCCGGGCTCTTTGAAAATAATGGCCGTGGCCATGTGCACAGCCCGCGATTTGTGGGTGGCTCCATGTGGCTCCGACACGAATATCACAGCCAGGCACATGGCTACGGTCGTGTGCATGAGGCCTAAGTCTATGGGGCTCCCGTAATTACGGGGGGCTACGTGTGTGTACCCGTAATTACGGGAGCTTTGCTAGGCGACGTCAAGGGATAGTCACTGTCCAGGGTGCTGAAAGAGTTGACTGATCGGCAGTAACTCTTTCAGCACCTGGGACAGTGACTACCACTGGAGTTAAAAGTATTAAAAGTTAACTTACCCAGAACTCCTGCTTCTTCCTCCAGTCCGGCCTCCCGGGATGACGTTTCATCCCATGGGACCGCTGCAGCCAATCACAGGCCAATCACAGGCTGCAGCGGTCACATGGACTGCTTTTAAACCAATGAAAAATCGGGCTTCAAACTTTCGATAATATATATTAGATTGGCACCTATACTGCTCTCAACCGCACCTGAACTCACCAGGCACCAGAGGTGTGGAGAGGCAGAGGTTAATAGTGATAAATCTGCTCTTCTTGCTGCTCTGTACATAGGAGGGGGCGTGGCTAGAAGGTCCTTGCTGATCTGTACCTGCAGAGATTTACTGTGCTGTGTGTACAAATGCCTGAGTTATTTGCTCACTAAACAGTGAGATGACAGACTGTTCAGTGAACAGATAACCCAGAGATTTTTTTTACACACAGCACAGGATATGCATCTTACATTACACTGCACTGCAAGGACCTGTGAAGCATGGAGCTCAGTGTCCTGCTTCTTCATACACTGGTGCCTTCTGGCTATAAAAAGTGGCACAACATTGCAGGGCAAAAAGTGCGTCTTATAGTCCGAAAAATACTGTACTTTAATTTATTATTTCATGTGGCAGCAGATAATTATCACAATCAATGGACTCATACTCAACAATCTTGGAAATACATTTTTTTATATTTATAGCCATTTGTACAGCTTCACATAAAGTGATTCAAGTGAAATCATTTCTTGTTTGCTAACAGTAACACTTCGCTTCACATTAAATGCTGCCCATCCTGACCACATGCACTGGATATCACTTATTCATAGACATTATCATGAGGGCACCTGTCTGCATGCGAATGTGGTAATGTTTATGGAGGCAATGAGTCATGAAATTAGCTGAAATTACAAGCTAAGGATTTACACAATCAGGAGGTGACACTGCAATCACAAATCTATATCCAGGCATTTCGATTGGTTTCAAATGATTAGAGAAGTAGAAGAAACATATTTTTAAAAGAAAATAGCATTTTAGCTATGTTGCATATTGAAGGGAAGTATTTTACAAATCAAATGTACAGCTTAAGGCTATGTTCACACAGGGCAGATATGCTCCGTAAAAGCACATAAGGTCCTAGACGCCCATTGAAGTCTATGGGTGTGTGAATACCACAGACAGCATACAGACGACATCCATGTGCTGTCCGTGTTTCACGCATCAGTTACATAGAAAAGCAGAGAAATAATAGTTTTTTTTTTAAAAAAATAAGTGCTTGCACGGACATGAAAAACGCATGCCACACGCAAAGCACACTGATGCCAATGTGCAACGCGCACGGACATAAAATTTAGGGAAAACGCTGTGATTTTTACAAGAGCAAATCATACACGCTCGTGTGAATGTAGGCTAAGAAAGAAACTAAGGTCTACGTTTATTAATAATGGCATATTTTGCATTAAATTGGAGAGGGTAGTAGGTGAGAATTGTGTCTCTTAATAAATCTGTTGCCTTTTGGGCAGCTGTATATTTGCGCCACTAATATGTGCCTTTTTCTTCTTTGCTCTTTGATAAACGAGGCTAAAAGTACATTTACAGCTTGACAATTCCCACTTTTCTTTGCTGTTATCCTTTCTGGAATTTAGAAACACATGTTGCAAATTTTGCTGCAAACTGTGCATGTTTTGCCACAATCAGGTGTACATTGATAATAAATGTGGGCCGATGTTTTCACTTCTCTGTTTACCACTACTCTAAATTGCTCCATTATTAATAGATTATTATATCTAGTGCTGCAAGGTAGATTATATGTTTGTTCATTGATGTTGCATAAATCCTTAGGGATCAATGTACGTATCCTCTCCATATGGATGGCCATATGTACACTTAAAGAATATAGGATCTATTATTTCAGCTCTATTTATACAAAACCATTTAAAAATATTAATGTTTTAATGAAAATGATAAAACTCTTTAGAAATGATGAAAGTGTCCACAAAATGTTTTTATGTATTAAAACATTAAATATGAAAAAAAAATATTTGGCTTACAGCCAGGATAAAAAAATATAAAAATAAAATCTCATGTAGCAAATCCACCATAAAAAACTGTTTGAAACAAAGTTAATGCTCCAAATGAGGGTATTCCAGGTGCCTCTCATGAACAGTCCGACTGCAGAGTCAACCACAGAGGCCATGGAACAGGTATCAGCCACAGATGCTACATAGCAGTATGCACACCATTCAGCATTTCCATATGGTAAACAAGTATATCACACCGAAATAGATAGGCAGGACCAAAGTAGAGAAAAGTGTTTTTGTGTTGCTTTTTAGTGGCCTCGATTCTCCTGAGTGTAAGCCACTGAGATTCTCAATGTGCCAGTTTCAGATACTAAAGATAGTACCTGCTATAGATGCCCCGACAACAGTACGTCAACCACAAATACCCCTAAAACTGTATGCCATGCACAGATGCCACCTACAGTGCTAGCCACACAAATCCCATACAGTTCCTGCAACATATTATGGCCCCGTCCTTTACTGCTGCTCTGTGGGGGTGGTCCCACTTCTGCTGCTGCCCCACCATTCCCCTTTAAGTCTTTCTTCAGACGTGGAACAACTTGGTAACTAGCAGCTGGGTCTACACTGAAGCTGACATTATGTCTTGCTACCAAGTAGGCCCACCGTCCCACTGTACAAGTTGGCTCTTGCATGAAATTTATGGAAGAGTTGTGTCTACTATGAGTATGAGCAATTCCCTAAAGTACATCTTATACCTGTATCAATCCATTTATGAATGGCAGCAGTTCATTTAATAGAGAAGATCACTGATGGTGAAGTTAAAGTGGTTATCTAACATTACAAAAAGGCTCTGCTTTTTTCTCCTAAAACAATGTCATTCTTGTCCATCTGATGTGTGATCAGCCTCATTTACTTGAATGGTAGTATTTCTGGGGGGAAATAACAGACTTTGTTTCTAATCTCAGACAACCTCTATAAAAGTGTTGTTTCAAAGAAATCAACTGTCTAGATGCCCTATTAGGGCCTATGGATCCCAGGGGGGTCCCGCGCTTGGGACTCCAGTCTATAAGCCAGAGTGGTGAATCACTAGGAAACATGTATTACATGGTCACCAATTCATTCATGTTATTCTACATACTTTGAATAGCTGAACGAAACTTCCAGGCGCCGGACCTGCAGTCCCTGGGGTGGTTATTTTTAGAGAAGGGGCTGTCCTTATGAGGCAATCTCTTTAAAGGGAATGTGGCCTCAGAAAATGATCTATTGTTTAACTCATGTCTTAATGTTAAACTATTAAGATTTTTTTCTTTTTTTTTCTTTTAATTTTTCATGTAATTATTTATATTAAAACATAATCCTGAAATCTTGCAGTTTTCACTCTGACCACTGAGCGTCACAAAAGACTGACCCTTCCTGTTCAGTAAAGATCACTTCTCAGCAGTCATCTCATTATCATCACGGAGAGGATTACAATGAAATGTAACACCTATATATAGATAACACAGAATACACCTTTGATAATAGGTGATGGACACAGATCTCCTGCTATTCCTTCCTGCACAATGACCTCTGCACAGGTCACAGAGCCTGTCTAGCAAACTCTCCCATAGTAATCAATAGTCATCTCCAGCCTATTGTTTCCTATAGTACATGGGGCTGATGTCAGGCATATCTCCAATAAACAGAAGGTCATGTAAGATGGCTGCCCCCATAATCATGTCTAGAAAATAGAATAATAAAATCTACCATCAGAAAACAAAAACAAAAAGAATATGCTTCACTATCTGGTTCTAATTAGTAAATACAATATAGATTATACATTCCCCTTAAATTGCAAGTTTCATCTTTAATATTGAAGGTCAATTTCTATGAGTGGTATGCATGTAACATATATTTTAGAATGTTGTTTTAAGAGGGCTATAGCCTAGCACACGTACAATTATCAAATTAATGTTTGTTACTTCTAGTGAGCAAAAGTCTGTTTTTTGTTTTTTTTCGGGCAATTGCTCAGGTATTAATTACAGAGAAATGTCCTCCACACGGCGCAAAAAAAAGGAACATGGTTCATGCAAAAACTAATCTTTTTTCTTATAACACTTTACCAATTAAAACCTCTATAAAATAGAATATTAGGGGATATTTATTTAAATAGGTGCAAAGGAAAAGTGGAGTTGTTGCCTATAGCAACCTATAATATTTCACTTTTTATTTCTCTGAGGCCCTTTAAAAGCAGCAACCTTACTGGTTGCCATGAGCAAGTACTTCACTTTTCCATTCCACCAGTTTTGATAAATGAGTGCAAATATTAAACTTACTTATATGTCATAATTTTTTTTCCTTTAAACCATCTTCAATTAGGTATAAAAATTTAAGCAGTGGAACATTATATAAAAACACTCCCACAACATGAAGTTACAATACACAAATAAATACTTAAAAAAGGCAACAATCAGTTCTTTAAATCCTTTGACTAAATATAACTAATATTATTCTGATATAGTAAACTCATATTCACATTTGTTCACTCGAGGGTTTTTGTGCACAAGTGGAAAAACTGCCTTCACATAGGTTCATATATCAGTATGTTACCACCTTAGGGTATGTTCACACTAGGTCATTACGTCCGTAATTGACGGACGTATTTCGGCCGCAAGTCCCGGACCGAACACAGTGCAGGGAGCCGGGCTCCTAGCATCATAGTTATGTACGACGCTAGGAGTCCCTGCCTCGCTGCGGGACAACTGTCCCATACTGTTATCATGTTTTCAGTACGGGACAGTTGTCCGGCAGCGAGGCAGGGACTCCTAGCATCGTACATAAGTATGATGCTAGGAGCCCGGCTCCCTGCACTGTGTTCGGTCCGGTACTTGCGGCCGAAATACGTTCGTCAATTACGGACGTAATGACCTTGTGTGAACATACCCTCAGTGAAATGCTCATTGTCGATTCATACATGAACATGTGGGATTGAACAGCGCTATTTGCCAACATACAACCTCACAGCAAACATGCACTCTAGTGCAGGTCAGAGGGAAAGAGCAGCGTGTCATGTATGAAGAAGGCATGGCTGAGGAACAATGGCAGTAAGTGACGTGGAATCCGCACTGCAAAACGCGCCGAAAATGCCTCCCATTGATTCCAATGGGAGGCGGAGACGTTTTTTTCCAGCGAGCGGGAAAACCGGCTCGCTGGAAAAAGAAGGGACATGCCCTATCTTCGGGCGTTTACGCCTCTGACCTCCCATTGACATCAATGGGAGGCAGAGAAAGCGTATTTTTGCTGCGTTTTATGCCTGCGGTGCTCAATTGGCGCAATGCGAAAAACGCTGCCAAAATCGGCGTGCAGGCAGAGGAAAATCTGCCTCAAAGTTCCAAACTGAATTTTGAGGCACATTTTACGCCTGTAAAAAACTCCCTGTGAACCCAACCTTACTGCGGCTGCTGTCAATATTATGGAGGCAAAGGGGCATCTTAAAAATGGGCATGCTAAATATTTACACCATATATACCAATCTCTAATCCCCCAGTAGATCACATAGATTAAAGTATTTGCATATTTAAAAAGTTTGCCCTGTCCTGATCTAAGCCTGTCTGCAATACCTGCAGAGTTACATTTTCTAATATGTCATAGATATATAGATCTAGTTCATAAATAAATATTCTTAGTTACTATATTAAGTTTATAGCTTTCTTCTTCCTCTAATTATAAGCTAGCTAGAGGGATTTTGCTGTATTAGTATGTCACAATACCCAGATTTTCTATCACTGGGCAAGTAAAGGGCGGCGTAAACCCACTTGTCACCAAGAGATTTAATGTGGCGATAGACTGGGAAGTGGAATATAATGGGACCCCTGGTCTACACTGTTTAACCCCTGTACAGGGATTTGGCCCCCAGGTTGCTAAACTCAGAGTAGTCTCCCTTGGTGACGGCCAACTTAACAGGTTTAGTGCCAAAAAGCGTGGTACAACATAGCTCAGGCTCAAGGAACACTGAGAACACTAGAAGAACCAAATTGCTCTGGCAAAGAGCAAGAAAAGGGCAGCAACTTAAATACCCAGAGAAGCTTGGTGCTAATAATTTTGTTGTGCTGGCCCTTTAAGAAAGCAAGGGTCAGCATTAGGATGTAGTGTAAAACATTGGCGAGGAGATCGACCACCAGACACTGAACAGGAAGGAGAGTAGCGGCATGGTCCAGGATGTCGGGAGAGGGTAAGTACTGTACAACGTGGGGGTGCAGGAGACATTACACAGTGATTAATACTAAATTATTACTGTTACTACTACCACCACTACTACTACTACTACTACTACTACTACTACTACTACTACTACTACTACTACTACTACTACTACTATTGCTACTACTACCACTACTACTACTACTACTACTACTACTACTACTACTACTACTACTACTATTACTACTATTACTACTACTACTACTACTATTACTACTACTACCACTACTACTACTACTACTACTACTACTACTACTACCACCACTACTACTACTACTATTACTACTACTACCACTACTACTACTACTACTACTACTACTACTACTACTACTACTACTATTACTACTACTACCACTACTACTACTACTACTACTACTACTATTACTACTACTACTACTACTACTACTACTATTACTACTACTACTACTACTACTACTACTACTACTACTACTACTACCACCACTACTACTACTTCTTACTACTTCTAACATAATGTGCTAGTTATTTAATATTTTTTTTTGCGATTATTTTAGTTTTGAAATGGTAGTGAGCCTTTTGGTTTTAGATGCAGGGGTGATTTCTAGTAGCACCATCATGCATACAAAATTGCCAAGATCAGTAGCTCTTCATAGGAATTTATTGATAATTTAATAAAGGCGGTCAACAATGGGGCTTGAAATTATAGCAGTACATAGTATTATGTAAGGCTTCGTTCACATCTGCGTCAGGGTTCCGCTCTGGCGTTCCGTTGGAGCTTCCAGTCAGAACGGAACACTGACGGAAACCATTCTGTATGCATCACCATTGATTTCAATGGTGACGGATCCGGTACAAATGGTTTTCCGTTTGTCTCAATTGTGCAAAGGTTCCGTCATTTTGACAGAATGAATACCGTACGGTATTGACGCAGATGTGAACAAAGCCTAATACTGTGTTTAATTATCTACTATCGGATATAAAAAGGTTTAATGATGTTTAGAGAGATCAGAGTGCTATAAGATGCCCAAATGGATTCAATCTTGTTTCTAAAGCAACTGTCCATAGTGCTAACAGGCTTCTGTTTAACAAACCATTAATTGATATGTGGTGGATTTAGGTAGTTATCAGAATATATAATCTTTCAATAGTTAACAAAAACACTTTTCTGTTTGCTTTAATTTACAGTTTTACTCTTTTTCTTACAGATAAGGATTCCAGCAGATCAAACGGTCTATTTTTATAGAATTGCTTATTTGAAGCAGTACAAAGTTTCTATTTTGTGAATGACATTGTTAGAAAAAAGGTAATGAGGGAAAATTGCTATACCAACCCATAGATGGCTGACTTGATATTAGGAACAGCTAAGGGTTTGATTATAAATAAAAGTAGCTATAATGTACAAAGTTAAATATGTAATATCAGTTGCATAGATTAAATTGAACTATTGCTCAAGAAGTTACCGGTGGTGGCAGACAACGACTTTCACATTAATTACTGATAGTAAAAACTATATATATATATAATTACCAAGGACCCGTGAACCTCAGGAAAACAAAAATTAGTGGTGTACTGTAAGGTCCAGGAACATCTATGTTTATGTATACCAATTTTTGAAAAATGTACTCCAAACAAAAAATATGACCAAAAAGACTCAAATACTACTAAGATAAATATCTAAATCTCTTTTACTGGAGGTAACAAATGGATACAACAATGTAAATCTCCTCTGGACAGAAATGTCTTCCTGTATTTTCAGATGAGTAAGGGTATGTATACACAGCTTTTTTTCGCCCGTTTTTCGAGCCGTAAACAGACGTAAAACGGCCGAAAAATCAGAAAGCAGAACGCCTCCAAACATCTGCAGATTGATTTCAATGGGAAAAACGGCGTTCTGTTCCGACCGGCCGTAAGAAAGTGCCAGCGAAAAAGAAGTGCATGTCACTTTTTGAGCCGTTTTTGGAGGCTTTTTCATTGACAAACGTGAGTTTGCTTAAAAAAGTCTGAAAATCAGGAGCTGTTTTCCCTTGACAACAGCGCCGTATTTTCAGACGTTTTTTATTAAGCGTGTAAACATAGCCTAAGGTGTGTGCTTTGTAGTAACTGCAATGCATGTGAGTTAATGGTCGGAAAAGTGTTAATCTACTACTGCCTCTAGAAAGTGATGGAGAGCAGCCCCCTTTCCCCAAAGAGTGGCAAGACGATGCATACTTTGCCTTACCTGTACATTATGTGTGTGAATAGTGTCAGGTCTGCTTTACCTACAGGGCAAGCGGTACATCTTTATCGGGCCCCCCGGCAGCGGCACCAATTCAACTGTATCCACGTCTTCAGGATGCGGATACAGTTGAAAATTATGGTGGAGCAGTGAGCCATCAGCTACTTTTCTCTAAGAGGCCACTTTTACTGTGGGGGGGGGGGGGGGCACCAGAGGGGACATTATTGTTGTGAAGTGATACAAAGGGGGCCATTAATTCTATGTAGCGCACAAATGGGAAATTATTACTGTGTAGGAGCACAAAGGGATGCTTTATTATTATGTTAGGGCACAAAGGGGGTACTATTGCTGTGTGTGGCACTAAAAGGGCATGACCAGACGTGGCAGAATTGCTCTGGAATTCCGCTGTGGACAGTCCGCTGCGGAAATCCGCAGTGTACACGTTTCTCAATTGCTTTCCACAGCTTTTTAGTGAGGTTAGTTTACACGTTGCGGAAAACTCTGCTGCGGACCATAGGCTGCGGTGCGGAATTTGGTATCCGCAGCATACACTGGTTGTTGTGGACGTGTAGCGGACTTGTTGCGGTCTCATTGCGAAATTTCTCCATTGACTTCAATGGAGAGTCAAAATTCGGCAATGAAGTCCGCAGATGTTATGTGTGTTGCGTAGCGTATTTGTTTTACGAACATGACATTTCTTCATTCTGGCTGGACCTATGTATTTCTAGGTCTACAGCCAGACTGAGGCCCCATGCACAGTAACGTAAAAACGCCCGTAATCACGGGCCGTTATTACGGCACGGGCAGGCCCATAGAAGTCAATGGGGCTCCCGTAATTACGGGTGACTACGTGTGTGCACCCGTAATTACGGGAGCGTTGCTAGGCGTAGAAATTTTTCCTTCCCTTTTCCCTTCCCTTGGTTGAACTTGATGGACATGTGTCTTTTTTCAGCCGTACTAACTATGTAACTATGTAACTGTCGAAGGTGCTGAAAGAGTTAAGCGATCGGCAGTAACTGTTTCAGCACCCTGGACAGTGACTTCCGATCACAATATACATCAACCTGTAAAAAAAATTTAAGCTCATACTTACCGAGAACTCCCTGTTTCTTCCTCCAGTCCGGCCTCCCGGGATGACGTTTCAGTCCAAGTGACGGCTGCAGCCAATCACAGGCTGCAGTGGTCACATGGAGTGCAGCGTCATCCAGGGAGGTCGGGCTGGATGTTGAAAGAGGGACGCGTCACCAAGACAACGGCCGGGGCCAGTATGAATTTCTTTAACTTTTACTAGGGAAAGGGCTGTCCCTTCTCTCTATCCTGCACTGATAGAGAGAAGCGAAGTACTTTTACCTCAATACGCAACGGCTAGTCCGCATCAATTTAATGCCCATTTTAGGCAGAGCCGCAACAGAATCTGCAACGCAGATTATGTGCGGCATTGATGTGGACAGTGGCGGAAGAAATACGCCACGTTTGGTCATGCCCAAAGGTCAACTATACAGTGTGGGACAAGAAAGGGGCACTGTTAGTTTGTGGTGCCTTAAAGGCACACTATCACAGTTTGGGGCACTAAGAGGAGCACCCACACAGTGATCAAGCTAATGTCATCAAAGATTAACTAATATAAAAATCATGTCATTCGTTTAGTAATACTGTATGTTAAATTTATATTGAAAATGTTTTCAAATTCCTGTGAGAAAATTAGATGTAACTTTTCTAAAATGCTCTTGATTGAGTGGAACTCCACTAGCAGGCAATTATAGGCTTAATTCTATGCAACACTCAGAACGTGTCAGGGTGCAATTTGTTGTAAATATCGCACAGGAAATGGACAAAGGACAAATTAGGTTCCAGTCGGAGAACTGTAGACTGGGCCATTTCTACTTGATGGATATGTTAAAAATACCTCAATACCTCTATAATTACATTTTCCAATAGCTTTAGAAATGCAGCACTAGAGGTGAGTACAGCACTGTAATTTATTTTGTCGGTGCCATAATAGTGCATTGCATTGTTAAATGTTTGAACAACTGGATAGAGCTGGCGATTCTATATTTTATTTGCAAAAGGTGAGCCATCAGCTAGTAATGACTAGGACAGGCCGCTCACTGGGCTGTAATCGACCGAACAAATAGTAAAACGTGAGCAGCTTTACAAGAGACGTAATTATTACTATTAATATCCAACAAAAAATAAATATACAGTATTTTTCAGCCTCTAGGACGCACATGATGATAAGGCACACCCAAGATCAGGAGGTAGAAAACAAGAACATTATATATAAAAAATAATAATAGTACATGCTCTTGTTCACATATCGTTCTTGCCTTCCAGTCACAGGTATACTTTGAGACTATTTCCTGATGTATACCCCTGATGGAAGGCTCTGTTGCTATTCCGTGACCGGGGCCATATGCTTCCGGCATGGACATCCGTTGCACGGAGGCAGCAGGAGCAGCTGATTGGTGCGGGCTCTGGGTGACGAACCCGTACCGATCATACATATACTGATGACCTATCCTGTGGTGGTGAGCAGTTGTCCAGTCGTGGAGAACCCCTTTAAATCAGGCAGAACCAGTAGCAAAGTAAAGATGAAAGACTTGAATGGAAATTAATGGATTTTTTTACCATTATAAAAGAATTTAAATGTTATGCACTTTAAACAGGGATTAAGGTGATGTTAACACATAAAGCAGAAAATGTATCTAAGTTTTCCAGTGCATTGCATTGTGATTAAAGAACTTCCAAGTCATTCCCTTTTCAGTGACAAAACATGCATGAATTATGAATCCAATTACTTCAGAGCAAGAGCAGTCAAGCTAAATTTGACGTTGTCTTTCAATTAACCTTCTTATTATTTTTAGACTCTTGCACATTATAATTCAAAGTCGTTTTAAAGAGAACCTGTCAGCAGTTTGAATGTTTTTAAACTACTGACAGAGCGATATATGGGAGGGGTAGGGCATTTTAAACTTACCTTTTTTGAAATTATGTTTCATTTCCCAGACACGCCGATAGCAAGTGCCCCTAAGTGGGGGGAATTGATGTGCACTCAAGCCCCGCCCCTCTGCTTTGATTAATGGCTCTAGTTAAACGTCAGTTTCTCGGTCGTGCAACTTGCCGGACTGAGAAGATAGGTGCGTTTAAAATGCCCTCCTTCTTCCCTGTATCGCACTGTCAGCAGTTTTGAGGCCTCAGAACTGCTGACAGGGTTCCCTTTAAAACAAAATTCTAGTGACATAGCAATTTATTGGATCATAGAATTATTGATTTCCAAATTCCTAATCCTAGATCTAAATGGGCAATTGTAAAGGAAAATTGATAATCTGGTAAAACGATAATGGAATTTTACTGTACTAATTCAGAGGATTTGTTTTAAATATAGTTGTGATATGTACAGGACTGTATTAAAACCCTATGGGTTTTAAAAGAGTTATCCCATTAGGACAACCCCTGCCCATATGCCCTATTAGGGCATATGGAGGTCATAGTGGGGGGCCACTTGGACTCAAGCTGTCTATGTATCCATATAATACTAATGAGCAGTGAGCTGCATCTTCCTCCGGAAAAATCAGGTGTTTGCCAGGGGTCTCTGGCAAAACTGCAAACTGTGGTCAGACAGCCCCTTCAAACCTAGAAACAAAACTTTATATTATCTGCAATAGTCTAGGACAAAAAAGGGCTAACGTGCACAAATCATTTCATTTTGCTTCATCAAAATAGGTTAAAAATTCGGTGCTGAGAAATTTCTTAATATACATTTATAGTAAGTGAAACTGCTGTTTCCTTTCACACAGCCATAGAGTTAAAGAGAGTTATATATAAGAGAATTGGTATTTATACAGTCTTTTAATGTATTAGTGCAGGGGTAGACATACACAGCAGACGCCTACGGAAAAAGCCATGGGAATAGTAAAGTGCTCGGCTTCTTTGAATTTTTCTTTTCTTCACAGTACGATTCCCAATTTGGTGCAGTACAAGCAATCCTATTATCTAGGATCAACAAGTTATGGCATATACTGTACTAGAAATGCACTGTATACTATGGTGGGTATATCACTTTAATTTAAAAAAAAATAATTCTGACTGACTGCAACAACCACTAGAGAGAGAGTCTACTGCATATGGATTTATACATCCTTAAATATAGGAGAGCAGTAAAAATCTATATACAGTGAGCTCCCCCTAGTAACTGCTGCAGTAAGTCAGAATGTTATCATTTAAAGTGTAGTTAACGTTTGACAAACTTCTGACATGTCATAGTAACATATCAGAAGTTTGGATTGGTGGGGGTCCGAGCACTGAAACCCCCACCAATCACTAGAACGAAGCAGCTGAAGCACTCGTGTGAGCGCTCAGCCGCTTCGTGTCTGTTCAGCTTTTTCCGGAAATAAATGTATCAGTGTACGGACTCAAAGTCTATGAGCCAGTACTATAGTACGATACATCGGCTTTCCGGAAAAAGCCAAACAGACACGAAGCGGCTGAGCGCTCACACGGGCGCTTCAGCTGCTACGTTCTAGCTATTGGTGGGGGTCTATTAGTGTAGGTTACATGTACCTGAAAGAGCATTGTAACATATCATAGACTTTGTTTAATATAATTCTAAGTTCACACTAGAGTTAGTATACGTTTGCCTCTCTTCCGTCAGAGGAAGAGAGGATCCAAAGATTCTGTAATCTGTACAATTGTATTGAAAAACAAACTAAAATTATTTAGGGTGGAAAAATAAAAATAAAGAACAAAAATAATGTGGTTGCATAAATATGCACACCCTTAAACGAATACTTTGTTGAATTACCCTTTGTCAGATTGCGAGGGCATCTCCTGTGTACAGCCCTCTTCAGGTAACCCCACAGATTTTCAATGGGATTCAGTTCTGGGCTCTGGCTGCGCCATTCCAAAACTTTGATCTTCTTCTGGTGAAGCCATTCTTTTGTTGATTTGGAGGTATGCTTTAGGTCGTTGTCGGTTTTGTGCCAATATTGCCTGATATTTGGAGCTGTTCATAATTCCCGCCACCTTGACTGAAGCCCCAGTTCACGCTGCAGAAAAACAGCCCCAAAGCATAATGCTACCTCCACCATGCTTCACTGTGGGTATGGTGTTCTTTTGGTGATGTGCAGTGTTGGCTTTGCACCAAACATACATTTTGGAATTATGGCCAAAAAGTTCAACCTTGGTCTCATCAGACCATAACACGTTTTCTCACATGCATTTGTCAGACTTGAACTAGGTCTTTGCAACACATAGCAGGGCTTGGATGTTTTTCTTTGTTAGAAAAGGCTTCCATCTTGCCACCCTACCCGAGAGCCCAGACATATGAAGAATACGGGAGATTGTTGTCACATGCTCTACACAACCAGTACCTGCCAGAAAGTCCTGCAGCTCCTTCAATGTGATTTGCGGGCGGTCCACAGATGACACTCTGAGGCCGTCCGAGCCGCAAATCACTGGCCGTGCACACCACTATGAACGTGTGCATGAGCCCTAAGTAAAATGAACTGATTGCTTGTGTCTATTGCATTTTACGGCATTTCATATTTTTTTGTCATTTAGTGTTTGCTTATCTATGTCACTTATTCTATTTTGCTTCCTTGTAACCACATGGTTTTCTATTTGTCTTAAAAAATATCTTTAATTCCACTGGAGAGAATAGAAATGTTAGAATCGTACGAAATTAGTATAACAACTGTGTCAATACTGTGCTGGAAATATATGTTCTCTAGGCGTTGTTATATCACAATAAAGCAGAACTCCCAAGAAAGAAGCATATTACATCTAGCTTGCTATTACAAATATATGAGAATCCAATAAAAGAAAGAATTGGTTTTGGTACACAAGGCCATGATATCTTTACTGTGTGCAGTGTTTTTAAATTCTTTGTTAGGTTTAGGAATGAATGAGTTATGTTCTTTTAATCAATTTACATTCCCATAACCTTGTATCCATCCAGGTGAAAAGAAAAAAATCCTCTTTTGGCCCTAGTCATGGGATTCTACATGCCCCCAAGGTTTCTTAAACGGAATGGTAACTTTCAGGATTCAACCCCAGAAACTCTTGTGTCCCAGGCAGTGTAGCTCTCCTCATTGAGCTGCTGGTGCCGCTGGACAGCAACTTTGCTAAATCTATTGCCTAGGTTCTCTTCATTCTTGCCTCTTGAGATTCCTTGCCAGGATTACCTGATTACGCTACAAACTGATGCCACTGATCTGTCTAATGAACAAGGGCTGTTACTTAACTAATCTTGCTATTACCACACTACTTCCTGATGGTTTTATCCACTGACTCAGAATCTGCTTCCAGACCTTGACAGTAACATTACACAAATCTCCTGCTCAGGGTCATGGCAACAAAGCCATGATGAACCACCCAGGAGACAATTACACACCCCTGCAGGATACTAATGATGACATCAATGAAGATGGGGCTTCAAAGATGTGTTAGGTTAGCATTTCCCCAGTTTCCTAATACAGGAAACATAGCATTTAAAACTATGATGTGGTTGCTAGAAGCCAAAAATAATTTTGTGATTCCAGTGAGAAAGACCCCACACCTGCTTTAGAGTTCTTTTGGGTGGTACCCACTGTGTGCCTGTTCTCTTTGCCTTTCACAGAAACAGCATGGGTCAAATGGTTTAGCAGCAAGCACGAGCATTTGTATGTGCATAGTACTTCTGAAAAATTACAGTTTGCATTCACTAGGGGAGATTTACAAAGCAAATTCCGCCAGATTCATTATGTGTTTTAAACAATTTTCACGCCTTACTAGACAATTTGGAAAATGGGGGCGTGGCTAAGAAGAGTCAAAATTCACCAGATGGCATGTGCCATTATCAAAATATTGTTGCAAACTACGCCAGCCATGAGGTGACATAAGGGAGGGAAAAGTCCCAAATTTATCATACTGTGTGCTCCATTATAATAAATTTGACGCAGCTTCGGCCTGTCTGGTCAAGTTTTATCCTGTCTAACTTTAGCACAGAATTAATAAATCTCCCCTATTGTGTACATTATATTGTAATGAAACACAAACATCCATCCTACTGACTTTGGCAAGAAATCTCTGCGTCAACACCTTCAGACGGTTTCCAGTTGATTCTAGCCAAGCAGTCCCTGCAGCTAAACCTTTACCAATCTATATCTTTATCATTGTGATAAAAATAGCAACAGCTGCTGGCAGATTTAGTTTTTGCATGCCTTTGTAAGACGGAATCTCCAATTTTACAGCTCTCTGTAATATGGCAGTGTGCTAAGCTAATGATCTTGAATAATATTTTGTGGCTCCGCTGGCAATTACCAAGTCTCTGCGGTACATTTATCTAAAAGTAATTTATTTATGAATTAGCAAGTACAATGTGCACAGGGGTTAAAAGTGTCAGTCTTTTAATTCAGGCTACTATAAACGTAGAGCAGACAATGTATGAAAATTATAACATAATTGCATAATCTCAACAACCCGTTGCAACAGTCATTTTTCTTTTTTTCATTTTAGTTTTTTCCTTTCCGCATTCCAGTCATAACTTTTTTATTTTTGCCTTGACATAGCTATATGAGGGCTTGCTTTTTACTGGACGAGTTGTCGTTTTTAATGGCACCATTAAATATACCATGTATTGTACTGGGAAACTGCTAAAAAAAAAACATTGTTGGATGGAATGGGAAAAAAGAGCAATTCCGCTATTATTTTTTGGGTTTCGTTTTTACAGCATTCTCAGTGTGGTAAAAATGATATGTAATTATATTTGTTTTGTGTCACCATATTCTGACAGTCATAACTTTTTTATTTTTCCATCGATTGAGCAGTAAGAGGGCGATTTTTTTTTATCACTTTTTACAAGTTTTACACCCCTATACAGTACAAGCCATTTGCCGTAGATGCCTTCTCCATCCAGTTGAATTTTAACCGGGCATATGTGTTTCCACCAATGATATCTAAAGTCCTGACCAAGTCAGGCAGAACAATTCCTCCGTGGTAGCAGTAATGCCATACTGGCCCAAGATAGCATGGTTCCATCTGCTCCTCGAAATGATTTAGAGAACATACTGGAGACTTCCATTCAGGCCGGACTTGATCTCCTATTGCGATCGGCTGATCAAGAATGTCAAAGCCTACCACTTGTCAACATGAAAAATAATGGCACCCTATTGAGAGTCTCTCTTAGTCAGTGATTTCTACCTTGGCGAAGTCTAGGAAGACTTCAACAAACCAGACCTATCTTAGAGTCCTCACCATCTTTAAGAAATGGTGCCAGGCCAAAGACGTGATTCCGATGCACCCAGAGTTGAAGGATATGCTACAGTTCCTCCAAGATGGAGTCGACAGAGGTCTGATGCTATCCACTATTTAGAGGCAGATCTCCGCAATCTCTGCCTTTACAGGACGCTTCTGGGTGAGGGAACCTTTAATCAAACGTTTTATTACGGCAGTACAGAATATGAGGCAAAGGAAGTTAAATACCTTGCCTGTCGGGGATTTGCCCCATGTCTTGAAAAGATTATGTGAGCAGCTTTTTGACCCTCTTTAGGATACAGATGTCTGTTCTTTATCCTTTCTCATTGTCATAACATCGGCTAAAAGGGTCAGTGAGATCTAGGATCTAGCAGCAAAGGAATCGTATTTGTCCATCAGATAAGGTGGTGCTCAGTACTTCGAATAATCCATCCTTCCAAAACATGAATCAGGAAATTGCCTTGCCTACTTTTTGTACCAAACCTTTCTAGGAGAAAGTTGCGGACTCTGGAGATAGGCAGATGTCTCAGTATCTATTTATCCAGGACTCAATAATTCAGGAGCAATCGATGGACCTAACAGAGGTGCTAAAGCCTATAAATGCACCATTGCTGCTTGTTATGACAGAGAGTGTCTCCCTCCTCCAGAGGGTGTTCATGCCCATTTCACAAGGACCACATCAGCTTCTTAGGCAGAAAAGGCTCAGGTCCCTATAGGTAGTCTTTTGCCGAGGTGCATCTTAGAGTTCACCACGTTAAGCATTATCATTTGGACTTTGGAACGAAGAACTAATTTTTAGCATTTTGTGTTGTGTTTTACTTTTTCCTGCCCTTGAGATGTCTTGTTATATCCCCACATGTATGTGCTGCTGTAAATACATAAAGGAAAGTCTGAATTTACTTAACACATTCTTCTTTCCTGTAGTTTGACCAGCAGTAGAAATTTTTGCCCACCCAATTCAAAAAGATTTCTGGCTTTCTGCAGCTCATTTTTTGAAATATAGGGGAGTGGATAAGGCCGGACTCTTATAGAGTCCAATCTATTGATACCTGTCCTAAACTCATAGCAGGCTCAAAGTTAAGTCCATATGCATGTACTGCTGTTCCAACTACAGGACATAAAAAATGTGTAAGCAAATTCAGACATTTAAGGAGCCAAGTTGACCAAAAATAAAGCAATTCTGACGTTTTTAAAAATTTATTTTTGTTAGGTGTTCACAGTACGGGTTAAATAGCGTTATATTAGAATAGTTTAGACACCGAAATACCAATTGTATAAAATGTTTTAACCTTACTGTGAAAAGTATTTTTTTTGTAACTTTTTTTGTATATTAAATTTTTTTATTGAACTCTTTTCAACTTGTTTTTTTTTAGTCCCCCTAGGGCGCTTGAAAAAACTATCGTTTGATCGCTTGTGCCAGACACTGCAATAGCTATGTATGTAGCTATATATGTATGCAGTGCTTAAAGGGGTCATCCAGGCACAGGATAGATCATCAGTATATGATCGGTGGGAGACCAACATCCGGACCCCGCACGGATCAGCTGTTCCGGCTGTCCCCGGGCGTCAGATATTATGCAGGGTATGTAGTTTTTGGAGCCAGAAGCAGATGGCTCCGACCACTTCATAGCGGCCATGCTGTAGAACAGCAACCTGCTCCTGCTCCTAGCAGTACTGCAGCTCGGCCGCTATACCGTGACCGGAGCCATCTGCTTCAGGCATGGACATCCAGTGCCCGGAGACAGCCGATCGGTGTGGGGTCCGGGTGTCATCATATACTGATGACATATCTTATGGATAGATCATCAGTTGTCTGTGCTTGGACAACCCCTTTAATAGGAGCAGAAAGATGGCAGACATGGGGGTTTTCATTATGTCAACAGGCTGTCATGACAACCATCGGCAGCATGAAATCCCATCGCAAACGGGGCAATGGCCTGACCCCCTCTTTTTAATGGTTTAGATACCACACTTGCTTTTGACCACAGAATCAAAGTGGTTAAATGGCTGGGATTGGAGTTATCTCCAATCCCAGCTGTTGCAGTGAGCTATCCGCTGTAACATACAGCCGGCACCCACTAAGTATGGTACATGCGCAGCCCGTGAGCCTTCTCCATACTCCCACTTCGATGGCTACGATCTACAGTTCCATCACATGTCAGAAAGTTTGCAAAGTCCATATAATTGGGTGCATTTAGGCTATCTCTTTTGTGGGCATCAATGCACTTGCAAACTCTCCTTTAGACCACTTTCAAATGGCAGTACTTTGGTCTGTATTTTGTATCAGTATTTGGAAGTCAAAGCCAGGAGTGGATCCAAACATAGAAGAAGTTTAAATATTTCCATTATACTTTTTCTCTGTGTAGGTTCCACCCCTGGTTTTGGCTTCCAAATACTGATTTACTGTAAATACAGACCAAAATACTGCTGTGTGAAAGAGACCTTACACATTCTGCGTTTGCCCCTAAAACCATAGCAGTACTTAAATACCCATATTCTCCCAACTTTGTGAGGTGATCAAAAGGAACTTTTGGTATATATTTGTATTTGTATTGATTTAGCTGGCCATACATGGGACAATATTGTCCCATCCCAAATGCAACAAGCATTCCAAAATTTACTAGGGCTTTCATTAGTAAGGATCCATACATTAAATTCATACCCTTGAATATGCCCCATTCTTTTCTGTTTCTTGGGCAGTAGTCAAAATGTCAATTTTTTTAATTAATGACTTCTTAAGCAGCCCTCTTTTGGTAGGATCCGATCATTTTAGCATCACCAGTCTAATTGATTTGAAGCCTGTCATATAAAATGACTGGGAAAAATCATTACACAGTAGAAGAGCAAACATTCTTGCACTCAAATAAAAATACACATATATATATATATGTATGAGAAATTAATGAATGGTGCTTGCCCGTCTTTTTCAATAGCCCTTATAGACTTCGATGCAGAGCTTGCAACTACCTCTCCATTTAATTGAATGGGGAGTGCAGTGGAGAGGAGGTCACCGGATGCCTGCTTTCCCCATAGGTGAGGGTCACAGCGGTAAGATCTACACCTGCCAGGCATTGTGGCATATGGTGTGAATCTGCCATAAATGCTTAAAATGGTAACATCCCTTTGAAACAATAAACTTTGTAGATTTGTGGACATCTACTGTATATAGGTCATCTTTTCCTGAGATGTAACTGAAGGAGAAACCACTGTGCTGATTATGTAGTTCCACTAGTATGCACAGATGGTATATTGCATTGATGAGGAGAACTGTATTAACTACTTAATGACCGGGCCAATTTTCAGATTTTCATTTTAGTTTTTTCCTCCCCGTTGTCCAAAAAGCCCTAACTTTTGTATTTTTCCGTCAATGTAGCCGTATGAGGGCTTGTTTTTTGCGGGATGAGTTGTAGCTTTTCGTGGTTACATTTAATTTACCTTATAATGTACTGGGAAAATGTTAAAAAAATCTTTGCTGGGTGAAATAGGCAAAAACAGCAATCCTGCCATTGTTTTTTGGATATAGTTTTTACAGCATTCATCGAGCGGTAAAAACGACATGTTGACTCTATTCTACAGGTTGATACAATTTTAACTTTCAGTATTTTTTGAGGGGGAAATTAAAAAAACAAAACTTTTTTTAAATGTTTTTTTACTAGTCCCTCTAGGGGGCTTGAACCAGCATTTATTGAATCGCTTGCAAGTTATATATACACAGTATATATATATATATATATATATATATATATATATATATATATATATATATAAATCTTGTTATCTCGACAGTCAATAGTATTATAAGTAAAAAGCCAGAAGCTGTCAAACCAACTTGATTTGTTTTTATGAAGAGGTAAGCAGAAGCCTAGACAGGGGGGCCGCTGTGGATATAGTGTTTTTGGACTTTGCAAAGGCATTTGACACTGTGACAATGCGTTAAGGGGTTATACTGAACATAATCTGAAATTATTAGATTAGGCTATCTCATCCATTTATATTTCTTGAATTCTAATTTATGTGGTGTTTGCTTTATTATTAAATAACAAATGACAAATAATAATAAAAACCATAATGCAAGTTCTAGGATTCTATGGGATATTGGTTTGCTACTGTGACACAATGAGACATTGAGTCCTAAAGCAGAACAGCAGGTAAGTGGGTATAGACAGTCATAGCTAGTCCTTAATGCGGGGCAAATATTTAGTTGTTTTTTTTTTAATACTTTTTTTCCAATTTCTGCTAAAAATAACATTAAAAACAATATGTCAAACCTAATGCTGCCTAGCACTTTTCTATCCCTATTATCTACACTTACAGATCCAGCAAAATTGGCTGTCTTTTATTCAGACTTTCGCTTTTTCCTAAGCCCCTCAAGTTGTGGCATATTCTAAAGTGCTTTGTGATTTCTGCAGAATTCTTCAACTTATACTTGAATGCCAGAGCTGCATTCATCCTTGACCTACTTGTAGAGCTCATATATACAGGTAAAAAAAAAACTTGGGAGGGAGGTCAATGTAGAAAATAAAGGGGTAGTTAGGTTAGAGAGGGGTCAGACTATATTGGTGGGGGGAGAAACAGACTGTGGGGAGAGGACTAGACATCAGGATAAGGAGATCCTTTCGTTACAAAACAGCAGTGTAAATAAAAATGCCCAAATAATGTCAAATAATCACATTTCTGATAATGAAAGTGAAACATTTAAAGGCAAATTAAAGTGTATGTTCACAAATGCTAGAAGTCTAGCAAGCAAAATGGGGGAGCTGGAGGCCTTGATACTGGAGGAACATATAGATATAGATATAGTGGGTGTTGCTGAAACATGGCCGGACTCTTCACATGATTGGGCTGTAAATCTACAGGGTTTTACAATGTTTTGGAAAGACAGGGCAAATAGGAAAGGTGGTGGCATATGTCTGTATGTGAGAAGCAATATGAAGGTGAGTGTGAAAGAGACATTAGAGGGTGAAGATTGTGAGGGGGTTGAAACCTTGTTGGTGGGATTACAAAATGAGGTAAACACTGAAAATATTACTTTTGGTGTAATCTATAGACCCCCCAATATAACTGAGGAGATGGAAGTTCAGCTATATAAACAGATGGAGCGAGCTGCACAGGCGGGTACTGTATACTGTATATATGGGAGGTTTTAATTACCGGGCTATTAATTGGTGTCATGGTTCAGCTTCAACTGCAAAGGGGAGAAATTTCCTCAACCTGTTGCAGGAAAATTTTATGGGCCAGTTTGTGGAAGACCCGACTAGAGCTGAAGCTCTGTTGGATCTTGTAATTTCTAATAATGCAGAGCTTGTTGGGAATGGCAATGCTCGTGAAAAGCTCGGTAACAGTGATCGCAATATAGTTACATTTTACCTATACTGTAAAAAACAAACACAGGCTGGGAGGGCAAAAACACTTAATTTTAAGAAGGACAATTTCCCCAGGATGAGGGCTGCAATTCAGGATATAGACTGGGAAGAACTAATGTCAAATAATGGTACAAATGATAAATGGGAGATTTTCAAATCCACTTTGGGTAATTATAGTGCAAAATTTATTCCTATAGGTAACAAGTATAAACGACTAAAATTAAACCCCACATGGCTTACACCTTCTGTAAAAAGGGCAATACATGACAAATAAAAAAGGCATTTGAAAAAAAAACAAATCTGAGGGTACAGCTGTAGCCTTTGTAAATTATAAAGAGCTTAATAAAATTTGTAAAAAGGTAATAAAATCATCAAAAATACTAAATGAAAGGCAGGTGGCCAAGGATAGTAAAGCAAATCCCAAAAAATGATTCAAGTATATATATGCAAAAAAGCCAAGGTCTGAACATGTAGGACCCCTAGATAGTGGTAATGGGGAGTTGGTCACAGGGGATCAAGAGAAGGCAGAGTTACTAAATGAGTTATTCAGCTCTGTATATACAACAGAAGCAAAAACAGCTGATATAGCCGGTGCCAGTGCTGTTAATATATCAGTTGATATACTGAATTGGATGAATGTAGAGATGCTAAGCTAAATTAAATAAAATAAAAGTACACAAGGCCCGGGACCAGATGGTTTACACCCTAGAGTTCTTAAAGAGCTTAGTTCAGTTATTTCTGTCCCCCTCTTCATAATATTTAGAGATTCTCTAGTGACAGGTATAGTGCCAAGGGACTGGCGCAGGGCAAATGTGGTGCCTATTTTCAAAAAGGGCTCTAGGTCTTCCCCGGGTAATTATAGTCAAGTAAGCTTAACATCCATCGTGGGGAAAAAGTTTGAGGGGCTATTGAGGGACTATATACAGAATTATGTGACAATAAGTAGTATTATAAGTGACAGCCAGCACGGTTTTACTAAGGACAGAAGCTGTCAAACCAACCTGATTTGTTTTTATGAAGAGGTGAGCAGAAGCCTAGACAGAGGGGCCGCTGTGGATATAGTGTTTTTGGACTTTGCAAAGGCATTTGACACTGCCCCTCATAGACGTCTAATGGGTAAATGAAGGACTATAGGTTTAGAATGTATCGTTTGTAATTGGATTGAGAATTGGCTCAAGGACCGTATCCAGAGAGTTGTTGTAAAGGATCTGCCAGGCACTGCTTCAGGGTTAACTCCCAGAATTAATCAGTCAACACCTGAGTGTACATCCCTGAGACAGACACCAGCTTCCTCCACTCAGGCTGGCAGGCTTAGGAGTGGGAGAGCCTATCGCAACCTGGCCAGACTCAGCTAGCTCCCGCCCTCGGTCTATTTAAGCCTGCTCTTCCTGTCCATCTGTGCTTGTGAATTCTTTCCTTGAGGTTTCCTGGCCCAGCTACAGCTCCTGCTACTTTTTGATCCTGCTCCATACAGACCCTGGCTTACCGACTACTCTTCTGCTTTTCGCTTTGTACCTCGCACTCTCCTGGCTTGACTCGGCTCGTTCACTACTCTGTTGCTCACGGTGTTTCCGCGAGCAACTGCCCATTTCCCTTGCTTGTGTTCCCTTGTTTGTTTGTCGTGTTTGTCATGCACTTACTGAGCGCAGGGACCGCCGCCCAGTTGTACCCCGTCGTCTAGGGCGGGTCGTTGCAAGTAGGCAGGGACAGAGTGGCGGGTAGATTAGGGCTCACTTGTCCGTTTCCCTACCCCCCCCCCACCATTACAGTTGTGGTCAACGATTCCTACTCTGAATGGTCCCCGTTTATGTGGTGTACCCCAGGGTTCAGTGCTGGGACCACTGTTATTCAACTTATTTATTAATGATATAGTGGATGGGATTAATAGCACTATTTCTATTTTTGCAGATGACAACAAGCTATGTAGTAATGTTTAGTCTATGGACGAAATAGAGATTTTGCTGATACCCTCACTTATTTATATATACAAAGTGAGTTATGGGGAACCACAAGGTGTATACCACCGAATAATGTTATTTATTATACTTTGGAAATAGGGAAAGGGGAAAAGAATTGTGGTTCCTATTAGAATTTGAAAATAATAAATTTTATTAATATATTTATATTAAAATATTTTTAAAAATATTTCTGTATATTTCTCAATGTAGGTCAAATATTCAGCAGTGCAGAGGACCCCTTGTCCTGCACTTAAAGAACAGAATATGTCTTTTATATGCTACTATCATACAACAATAAAGTTGGACTTGGTTGCTCAATCATTGACAGCTAACACTGATTCACACAGTGCATATAATATACCTATGTGATTAGATTTATACTTACCTCAGCAAGCAACCAAGTCCAATTTTATTGTTGTATGATAGTAGCATATAAAAGACAAATTCTGTTCTTTAAGTGCAGTACAAGGGGTCCTCTGCACTGCTGAATATTTGACCTACATTGAGAAATATACAGAAATATTTGTAAAAATATTTTAATATAAATATATTAATAACATTTATTATTTTCAAATTCTAATAGGAACCACAATTCTTTTCCCCTTTCCCTATTTCCAAAGTATAATAAATAGTCTATGGAAGATGTTCGTGAATTGCAAGTGGATTTAAACAAACTAAGTGTTTGGGTGTCCACTTGACAAATTAAGTTTAATGTAGATAATCTCGTTTGAAATGACAGGTTACATCGTAATCTCGCGAGATTACATTTGCCTTGCTGTAAATATCACAGAGATGCTACAGAAGTGTCAGGATTCTGAATACACATCACGTCCTGTCTGGAGGTAATGTATATTCATTGTCAGGACACTGCAGTAATGTTATAGTGTGTTTATGTGGCTGCACATAGCGATATAGCTATATCGCTATGTGCTGTGTAAATGAATGGAGAGAAGTGTATGACGCTGATTGGTCACTGATTGGTCAGCATCATACACTTCTCTCCACAACGCCCACTTGGCCATATTGTAAAACCCGCCCAGTTTTTCATTAGGAAACTCATTAGCATAAAGCTAATATAGGTCATAACTCCGTCAAAAATAAAAAACACTGCTGTAATCTACATTACAGCGCCGATCACATCATGTACAATATAGGCCACTTATAATGTGGTGACAAAACCTCTTTAAGAGTGAGGTGATGGTCTAACACATCCTAGCTCAGAGAATTATTAACATTACATTGGGGCAGATTTATTAAGCTGTGTAAGTTTTAGACACTGTAAACTTAGGCAAGGGAGTCAGAAAATGCGCAAAATTTATCATAGAGGTGCATGTTGTATGATTAATTTGGCACATAATACTAGACATGCTAGACACTTTTTTCTTCCTTATACCACTTACTGTTTGGCTTAGTTTATGCCATGTTTTGCACCAAAATTTTGGTGTATAGATTTGCATTTTAAACCACTCCTCTTTCCAGTAGACCACTCCCATTTCCTACTAAGCCACGTCCTAAGCCATGACAAGAGGTGCACAAAAAGTGTCTAAAACTGTAAATAAATTTGGTGCACAGCATGTATTGCGGAATTCTAGCTCAATTTAAGGCAGATTTCTTGCGCATTTCAAATAGTAAATCTGCTCCATTTTCTGATATTGAACCTACTGTGCTGCGAGTATTTCCCCTTTCTCATTTCTATTTTTGCATATTTGTTTCAGATCTTCAGACAAAATGTAATATTTTGAAAAGCCTGTGGAAAACGCCTGGAAAAACCATATCCATATATGCTATGTTTTGGTAAAAAATGCCACCGACCCCAAAAATGCCATAAACTAATACGCTGTGTATGTAGACCTTTTCATATTTCACTATAAACTTACAACTAATGAAATAATGCAGTGTTAAAGACATATATTTTGTCCCTAAAAACCACGTTACAAATCTGCTGCCACGCGCTTTTCACTGTACGCTATTTGTCAGATAACGCCTCACTCCCGCATGTATTTACACAGGCTCAACTGCTGTGGCTGCACGATCACCAGGACGTGCATGTACAGTATGTACGGATGTGTTAATAGGAATCTGTCAGAGCAATATAGGGTAGGGGGAGGGCATTGTGAATACACCTTTTGTTTTGGCCATGCAAGTTGCATTGCCGAGAAACCAACATTTGATTCCCCTGGTGCGGTGGTCGCATGTGCCACTCTCTGAGTGATGGCTCTAGCGGCCAATCAGGAGGCCACTAGAGCTGTCACTCAAAGCAGAGGGACAGGCCTGGCAGTGTGCAGTAAGGAGAAACCAGGAGAACTTACACACCAAGTGCCAGCTTCAGTGCATGGGAATTAAACCTTGATATCTCAGTCACGCAACTTGCGTGACTGAGACAAAAGATAGGCCGCACTGTCAAATCGGAGGTATACTTCGGCGCGTAAAAGGCAGGACGTTGGGAGTAGTAGTCCTCTATCAGGTTCTGGTCACGGTTGCAGGACCCGCCTCCACTAGACCTTCCACACTCCTAGGGCTGACACAGTGATGAGGGGGTTGCACTCACTTAGGTGACGGTTGTCATTTTACCCCCGCGGCTACAGGAGACTGTAGTAAAGTTGAACAAAAACTCACAGTTCTACCTGTACTGATGACGAGTTGCAGAAAACTTCCAAGATGGCGGCACACAGTTTTTATAAAACAGTTTTTCAACAATAGGCTGTTTGTGCTGGAGCAAGATTTTCCAAATCTCATTTTCAATATGAAATTCAGTAATTCTGTTGCTCCAATTCATTTCCTCAAATGACACTTTCAAGTCTATGAAATTCCCAATGGTGGGGTGCAAAATATATCTCAATTTTCTGAAATTCCTAACTGCGTAGAGCGGATCTTCTACACAAAAAAATGTAAAGCTGCTGAGCCAGGCCAGAAGCCTATGACCCAGTTGTGGCTTCTCCTCACAGACTGTTCCTCTGTAGAGCGCTCATCCTCCTCTCAGCCTATCCCAGGCTGAACTCCCTCGCCAACTAACTAGGGAAATCCACTGGAGCTACTAAGCTCCGCCCACTTCTAGATTAATCTTTATAGCATCAATCACTGAAATAGGCTAAACCTTACTCTCCTGCTCCCGCCTCAGATGGTTTAGCCCAGGCATTTTAAAGGCAAAGGAAATATAATATCAAATACAGTGCAAACCTTAATTTAAACCAGGTTTCTGTGTGGAATAAAGTTGAATACATTATTGTAACATAAAACAAATGACATATCACAATTAGTAGTGTCCTAGTGCACTACACAAATACTCTGCTGAGCTACTTGGAGCGCCTCTTTTTAAACCCTCCCCAAATGTGAGCCATTATAGCTGTTTGGAAACCTGGATAAGCGTCCCAATGGCCCCCAGACTGTACCGGAGGATGAATATTGATGTTGAGGTACTCTCAAAGTGTAATCTAATGTCAGAGACCTAAACTTACATTTTTAAGGCCTCAATGCAAAATATATATTACTGGTGTTTCCATATGTGGGAGAGGGGTTATTAGGCCCCTCAGACAGCAGGCCTGTGTTTAACTGCTACCTCTACACCCCTTATAGCTAGGGCCCCTCTATCAGGTGGTTTATACATATTTTTTTATGTGCGGCATGTAGATGTTTGTAATTGTGTAATCACATCGCACTTAAAGAGGCTCTGTCACCAGATTTTGCAACCCCTATCTCCTATTGCAGCAGATCGGCGCTGCAATGTAGATTACAGTAACGTTTTTATTTTTAAAAAACGAGAATTTTTGGCCAAGTTATGACCATTTTTGTAGTTATGCAAATGAGGCTTGCAAAAGTCCAAGTGGGCGTGTTTAAAGTAAAAGTCCAAGTGGGCGTGTATTATGTGCGTACATCGGGGCGTTTTTAATACTTTTACTAGCTGGGCGCTCTGACGAGAAGTATCATCCACTTCTCTTCAGAACGCCCAGCTTCTGCCAGATCACGCTGTGACGTCACTCACAGGTCCTGCATCGTGTCAGACGAGCGAGGACACATCGGCACCAGAGGCTTCAGTTGATTCTGCAGCAGCATCGGCGTTAGCAGGTAAGTCGATGTAGATACTTACCTGCAAACGCCGATGCTGCTGCAGAATCAACTGTAGCCTCTGGTGCCGATGTGGCCTCGCTCGTCTGACACGATGCAGGACCTGTGAGTGACGTCACAGATCTGCACTGCCAGAAGCTGGGCGTTCTGAAGAGAAGTGGATGATACTTCTGATCAGAACGGCCAGCTAGTAAAAGTATTAAAAACGCCCCGATGTACGCACATAATACACGCCCACTTGGACTTTTACTTTTAAACACACCCACTTGGACTTTTGCAAGCCTCATTTGCATAACTACAAAAATGGTCATAACTTGGCCAAAAATGCTCGTTTTTTAAAAATAAAAACGTTACTGTAATCTACATTGCAGCGCCGATCTGCTGCAATAGCAGATAGGGGTTGCAAAATCTGGTGACAGAGCCTCTTTAAGTTGTTCTTTGTTTTAAAGCCAATTGATCTCTTCGTATTGGAAAAACAATCTTTTGATGTTTTTGGCTTTAATCTTTAGTTCAGTGATATCGGCACACGCTCAAAATAATTCCTCCCTCTGTAAATCATATTGGAATTATTTGCATTATGCCACTTTTTTTTTTTTTGTATCGATAAGGTCTGTGCTACATGGCAATTCAAGTTATATTAAATTAAGCCTGGTCTAGCCAGGTCTACTAGCCAGATCTTAATAGGGCTCGGTCCACACAACCGGGTTGAGGCGTAGCATATGCACAATAAAAGAAAAAAAAAAAAACGAGCAGTAAATTCAGTGCATCGAGATGTGAGTGCCAGGACATATGTCATTTGTGTTTTTGACCCTCCCTTAACGGTAGTCACAGCAGTGCCCCCACTACCCTCTAATTGTAAAAGTAAAAATTGTGGCCCTTGTTCTCACTTCCCACTTCCACAGTAGTCAGAGCAGGCTCTTAATTCTACAAGTGACCACAGCAGGGCTAACCCCTCCCCCTGCCCAATTAACAGGCAGTCACAGCAGGACTGCCCTCAGTCTACCCTCTGCCCAGCAGTCGCATCAAGGCCTCCCCATCCCCTATATTCCCAGATGCCCTACTGACCGTAAGCCACATAAGAGCACTCTATTGCCATCGTCCTGCCCCACCCCTCACTATCAGTGATCAATGCATGTAGGTTGTGATTATACGACAGCTGCTATGTGATTCCTCTGCCTGGCAGGAGGTCTCTGACCACTTTTGGGAGAGGAGATGGAGCTTGATGCTTTGCTGTCAGTGACTGCATGCAGCACCATGCATTCTGCACTTGGAGGAATGCGTCTTGGCCTGTCTAGGTTCACGCCAGTTTTTTTAAATTAATATTTCTATGTTGTAGCAAAGAGGCTCTGTCACCAGATTTTGCAACCCCTTTCTGCTATTGCAGCAGATCGGCGCTGCAATGTAGATTACAGTAACGTTTTTATTTTTTAAAAACGAGCATTTTTGGCCAAGTTATGACCATTTTTATATTTATGCAAATGAGGCTTGCTAAAGTACAACTGGGCGTGTTTAAAGTAAAAGTACAACTGGGCGTGTATTATGTGCGTACATCTGGGCGTTTTTACTTCTTTTACTAGCTGGGCGTTGTGAATGGGAGTGTATGATGCTGACGAATCAGCATCATCCACTTCTCTTCGTTAACACCCAGCTTCTGGCAGTGCAGACACAGCGTGTTCTCGAGAGATCACGCTGTGATGTCACTCACTTCCTGCCCCAGGTCCTGCATCGTGTCGGACGAGCGAGGACACATCGGCACCAGAGGCTACAGTTGATTCTGCAGCAGCATCAGCGTTTGCAGGTAAGTAGCTACATCGACTTACCTGCAAACGCCGATGCTGCTGCAGAATCAAATGTAGCCTCTGGTGCCGATGTGTCCTTCTGCATGTTGCGCAGAAGCGGAACATGCGTTCCATTCCCACTGCGCATGCGTCGGCGGCGATATTAATATATAGAATTAAAGCCGATTCAAAAAAGGAATCATAATCACAACTGGACATAGTCCAGATGATTTAGAGGGCACACCAATGTATCACCCACAAAATTTATTGGGTTTTTCACCATGGCATTAATAGAGTAAGGCAAGTGCAAAATGACAATACTGTCAGTAGAGCGCTGACTCCTATCAGGGATGGTTATCGCAGCCAAATTCATCCTAGTTCAATATAATGTGACTATAGTCACCGTTGAGCTCCAACAGAATCAGAGGCAGGTTGATTCCAGCACGGGGGATACGGCAGTATCAGACCAGGAAGAAAACCCTCCAGACCTAGTGGTGAATATCTCGTCACATATGCTAACTGAGCCACAGGTTAAAGTGCTCAATCGTGGTCTGTCTTTTTGCCCCAATAATCCTATTGATTGGTTTAGGTTAAATCTAGATTTAGAATGCTTTTTTAGGTCATTGAGACTTAAAGTATATTTCTCTGATCAATTAAAACCTGTGAATGATATATCTATAGTTCCAACTAATGAGATGTTCCACCTTAGAGATTATGGGTTATATAATAAAAGTACATTTCAACCTCCCCAGAATATCCATGCTGTTGAAACTTATATTATATTGATTAAGGAACAAATTGAGTCTTTAAGAAAAATGCAGAGTAACCAACTTATCAATAGAAATCTAAAACATGTGTAGAAAATCTAGCACTTAAGGAATTGGTGAATAATAGTGATTTAAAGGGAATGTGTTGCCAGAAAAACATGTTTTTTTTTAAAAAATTAAACATTTAGTGTGTGGGTGATTAAACATGGTTCAAATTTTTTTTATTTTTTTCACGAGTCAGGAAATAGTCAGGAAATATTATAAATTAATTCTAATTTATAATACTACCCATTTTTGGTCACTAGATGGAGCTAGTTCCCAAAATTGCAGCATTGCAACATTGGGTTAAAAGCCCTCGCTCTAGTGAGCTCTCAGCATCCCCCCCTCCTTTATCCTGGCTAGTGCCGGGATAAACGAGGGGTTTGAAAGGTTTAACCTCCTACACTGTGTGTCGCCATTTTTTGAGGTAACCCACAGTGTAGTAGGTTTACATACAGTAGTAAACACACACAAACACTAACATACATTGAAATCTCTTACCTGCTCCTGCCGCCGCGGCTCCCTCCGGCCCGTCCGCTCCCTTTGCTGCCGCTGTTCCATGTGCACAAGTCCGGAAGCCGCGACCGGAAGTAGTAATATTACTGTCCGGCCGCGACTTCCGGTCCACAGGAAAATGGCGCCGGACGGCGCCAATTTCGAATAGGACTGTGTGGGAGCGGCGCATGCGCAGTTCCCACACAGACGCCGTACACGGCAGTCAATGGGACGGGAGCCGTTCGCAGTCCCTATGGGACTGTGGCTGCCGTACTCCATGTCTGTGTGTGTCGTTAATCGACACACACATAAATGGAACAAAAAATGGCAGCCCCCATAGGGAAGAAAAAGTGTTAAAAATAAGAAAAAGTAAAACACAAACACACAAATGAATAAAAACGTTTTTATTAAAGCACTAACATCTTTAACATATAAAAAAAATTATTTGCCATGACACTGTTCCTTTAACAATCAAACCGGCAGATAAGGGAGGTGCCATTGCCATAGTTGTTATGGACACCTCCTTTTATCTGCAAGAAATGACTAGGCAACTTGATGATACTAATGTATATACTGTTTTATCAGGAGATCCTAAGTTCACATATTTACGTGAACTGGAAACTCTGATTAATAATGCCTTTAAGAAAAAGATTATTGATAGAAATTTAAGTGAATTCTTGCAGGTGAAATTCCCTGTTACTCCTGTACTTTATCTCCTACCTAAAATCCATAAGGATTCCATTCGACCCCCTGGACGCCCTATTGTTTCAGGGAGTGATTCCTTGTTTGTCCCAGCTGCTATGTTTTTAGATAAAATTCTCCGGCAGTTTGCCATTGGTGCAGACTCCTACATCAGGGACACCTCGGACTTCCTGGTCAGGATACAAGATCTTATGATCCCTGACCAGTCGGTTCTGGTTACCCTTGATGTGGGTAGTCTGTACACTTCAATTGCCCACCAAGAGGGCATTGATGCCTCACTCTACTATATGGAGAAGTCAGGTTTTTCTGAGGACAAAATTGGGTTTGTTCGATCATTATTGGAATTCATTCTTATGAAGAATTATTTTTTGGTAGGAGATACATTTTATTTACAGAAGAGAGGCACTGCCATGGGGTCGAATATGGCCCCCACATATGCGAATATTTTTATGCGGCGGATGGAGGAGGATCTTGTCTATGTGTCCCACCACTTCAGTCAAGTACTGCGGTGGTGGCAATACATAGACGATGTCTTCCTCATCTGGACCGGTTCAACTAGCCAGTTGCAGGACTTCTTAACATTTCTAAATGGTTTAAATTCCACAATAATATTTACTATGACATTTTCCACAGTTGCCATTGAGTTCTTAGACACTCGGATTTCAATCTCTGATAATAGGCTAATTTCTGATCTGTTTACCAAAAAAACGGACAGAAATAACTTTTTACACTATACTAGTGGACATCCGAGAACGATGTTGAAGTCATTACCATATAGCCAGTTGATTAGAGTCAAGAGGGTGGTGAGTCAGGAAGACAAATTATCCTCAAGACTCAACCAAATGTGCAAAAAAATTTCTGATCGGGGTTATCCGAGTCATATCTTGGATCTTAATAGACGGAAGGTTGAAGTGTTGGATAGACAGGACCTCCTCAGCGGACAGGTGGCTGCGAACAAAAATGTCCGATTACCATTTATCTCCACCTTTTCCTCTGTAAGCTCACAGATTGGTGAGATTTTGAGGAAAGACTGGAAGATATTGAGTAGAGCTTTTCCTAAGGTTGTTGAATTTCAAGAAAGGCCGATGATGGCATTTAGGAAGGGTAGAACAATCAAAGATAGCGTGGTCAAGGCTGATATTGGGTCAAACCGGAAAGGTCAAATGTTTCTTGCCCCTCCGAAACATGGCTGCTACCCATGTCTAGGATGTAACATATGTGATAATATGATTAAGGGTGGTACTTTTAACCATCCACAAACAGGGAAAATAATGAACATCAAAGGTTGCTTTACGTGCCAATCTTCCTATGTTATTTATTTGTTGAGCTGTCCTTGTGGCATGTACTATGTTGGTGAGACCACCACAGAAGTACGCCTCAGGATGAGAAATCACAAATCAAACATCAATACTAAGAGACAGGATTTACTGGTGTCAAGACATTTTGTAGAGAAAAAACATAGTTTGTCACAGTTGAGATTTAGAATTATTGACTCAGTGCCTCAACTAGGACGAGGTGGTGATAGAGGTTTGGCTCTTAAAAGAAAAGAGCTAGAGTGGATCTTTAGACTGGAAACCATGTCTCCTAAGGGGCTAAATATAGAGTATCCTTGTGGCCCACATATTTGATATAAAAGTGGGTAACTTGCCCTCTGTAATGATTATAGGGATGAGATCGGTCTACGTCTTTGATGGTATAGTTTGTGTCTTGTATGTATAAATAACTTGAGGTCTTATTTTGAACTTTTTTGAATATACATATTTTATGTTTATTTTTTATATACTAATTATTTTTCTTTCTCCCTTTTTTTTCAGATACACAACTGTATGTCAAGCAATATGAGAGAGATTGGAAAGCACCAGAGGCCTTGTCTTTGGGACTTTAATGTCCCGTCCCTTTATTGGAAGCATAAGTCAACAGATACTTCAGACTAATTGATCTAGTCCATAATGCAGTGAGGAGGCTTGGATATGTGTCTTTATATGGATTGTATAATATAGTTGAGATTTAGAGTGGAACTTTCTTCCTTTTGTATGTTTACACCATATTCGTTCTAATAAAGTGAGTTTACATTGATAACTAATGCATGTCTGCTATGTTCAGACTATGTGTTTTGTCCGTGATGCGGTTCTCTTAGGGGATTTTTTTGATATCTCTGTTTGAGATGATAATTTTCTCTAATATCATAATAACTCTATCTACTCTAATGGTGACTATAGTCACATTATATTGAACTAGGATGAATTTGGCTGCGATAACCATCCCTGATAGGAGTCAGCGCTCTACTGACAGTTGTAAAGGATCTGCCAGGCACAGCTTCGGGGTTAACTCCCAGAACTAATCAGTCAGCACCTGAGAATACATCCCTGAGACTGACTCCTGCTTCCACCATTCAGGCTGGCAGGCTTAGGAGTGGGAGAGCCTATCGTAACCTGGCCAGACTCAGCTAGCTCCCGCCCTTGGTCTATTTAAGCCTGCACTTCCTGTCCCTCGGTGCTTGTGATTCTTTCCTTGTGGTTTCCTGGCCCAGCTAGAGCTCCTGCTATTTTTGATCCTGCTCCATACAGACACTGGCTTACCGACTACTCTTCTGCTTTTCGTTTTGTACCTCGCACACTCCTGGCTTGACTCGGCTCGTTCACCACTCTGGTTGCTCACGGTGTTGCCGTGGGCAACGGCCCCTTTTCCTTGCTTGTGTTCCTTTGTATGTTTGTCGTGTTTGTCGTGCACTTACTGAGCGCAGGGACCGCCGCCCAGTTGTACCCCGTCGCCTAGGGCGGGTCGTTGCAAGTAGGCAGGGACAGAGTGGCGGGTAGATTAGGGCTCACTTGTCCGTTTCCCTACCCCCTTAAGCCTACATAATCGTTCACGTTGTCGTTCCCTGAGACGTCGGTCAAGTCGTACCGCTAAAGCCATAACCTGGTCTAGGGAGTCAGAAGAGGGATAGCTAACTAGAAGGTCTTTCAGGGCATTCGACAGACCCAACCTAAACTGGCACCTTAAGGCAGGGTCATTCCACCGAGAAGCTACGCACCACTTCCGAAAGTCAGAGCAATACTCCTCAACAGGTCTCTTACCCTGACTTAAGGTCACCAGCTGACTCTCGGCAAAGGCAGTCCTGTCAGTCTCGTCATAAATAAGTCCGAGAGCAGAAAAGAAACAATCAACGGAGGAAAGTTCAGGGGCGTCAGGAGCCAAGGAGAAGGCCCACTCTTGGGGCCCTTCCTGGAGCCGGGACATAATTATACCCACCCGCTGGCTCTCAGAACCTGAGGAATGAGGCTTTAAACGAAAGTACAGCCTACAACTCTCCCGAAAGGAGAGAAAAGCCCTCCGGTCCCCTGAGAACCGGTCGGGCAGCTTGAGGTGGGGTTCAAGAGGTGCGGTGAGGGGAACTACCAGGGTAGCATCAGGCTGGTTGACCCTCTAAGCCAGGGCCTGGACCTGTAGGGAGAGACCCTGCATTTGCTGAGCCAGGGTCTCACGGGGATCCATAGTGGTGTCAGAGACCAGGGGTAGACTAGGTATGGGCTTGTGATTATGTAATGGCAGGGGGTAGGGAAACGGACAAGTGAGCCCTAATCTACCCGCCACTCTGTCCCTGCCTACTTGCAACGACCCGCCCTAGGCGACGGGGTACAACTGGGCGGCGGTCCCTGCGCTCAGTAAGTGCACGACAAACACGACAAACATACAAAGGAACACAAGCAAGGAAAAGGGGCCGTTGCCCACGGCAACACCGTGAGCAACCAGAGTGGTGAACGAGCCGAGTCAAGCCAGGAGTGTGCGAGGTACAAAACGAAAAGCAGAAGAGTAGTCGGTAAGCCAGTGTCTGTATGGAGCAGGATCAAAAATAGCAGGAGCTGTAGCTGGGCCAGGAAACCACAAGGAAAGAATCACAAGCACCGAGGGACAGGAAGTGCAGGCTTAAATAGACCAAGGGCGGGAGCTAGCTGAGTCTGGCCAGGTTACGATAGGCTCTCCCACTCCTAAGCCTGCCAGCCTGAATGGTGGAAGCAGGAGTCAGTCTCAGGGATGTATTCTCAGGTGCTGACTGATTAGTTCTGGGAGTTAACCCCGAAGCTGTGCCTGGCAGATCCTTTACAACAGTATTGTCATTTTGCACTTGCCTTACTCTATTAATGCCATGGTGAAAAACCCAATAAATTTCGTGGGTGATACATTGGTGTGCCCTCTAAATCATCTGGACTATGTCCAGTTGTGATTATGATTCCTTTTTTTGAATCGGCTTTAATTCTATATATTAATATCGCCGCCGACGCATGCGCAGTGGGAATGGAACGCATGTTCCGCTTCTGCGCATGCGCAGTGGCGATTTGCTCCTTGATGCGTTCCACCGGACTAAACATCCGGTGTGGACGCCATCTTTGGAGCATGCGCAGTAGACACGCGCGAACATGACATGTGATTGTCTTCCTCCCTGCATGGACTGATTATTAAATAGTAAGTCTATTTACATAAGAATTCAATTGGCCTCCGCTATGATTTCCAATTATCCTAATTGCCCTATTATACACTATTTATGAGTACTCTAATTCACTAAACATACATTTTATATTGTCTATGTATGTTCTATATTGAAAAAATATGTGCACTTCATGATTGATTTTTTGATACAAAAAAGAAAGGATTTGATCCAGCGCTGCAGTGATGTACTTTAAAAAGGAACGTATTCCCACTTTTATTGGTATCAAAAGATTTGTTTAAAATTTCAATAACAGGCTTGGCGTCAAGGCAGTATTAGGTAGGTGTAATGGGCCTACGCGTTTCAAGCACGGCTGGTGCTCTTAGTCATGGCATTCATTCACTCACTGGGACACAAGAGTATGGGTTTATATAGTTGATTTTAGATAGGTGGAGCTGAAAATCATTGCCAGGTGGTTAATCAAAGACACCCTATGTATGTGTTCTAGTGGTTAGATACAGCAGTTAACCCTTCCAGGTATATAAATGAACACTATGCAAAAAACTCTAGGGTCACTACAGTACTCATGTTTTTATTGTCTATTTTACCATTTTTAATTCTTTTTGGAATTTTGTATGATGTTTATACATGTGAATCCCTATTTTGAGTAATTTATTAACTCACGGCTTGTTGCGGTGTAGAACGTAGAAAGTCGCAGCCAGAAGACGGACCGCAAACAACCGCATCAAGAACGGGACCCCGGCAACCCAAACACAAATGTGAGTAAATTAGAACTTTTGTTAAACTTGTGTCCCTGTGTGTGAATGATTCCCAATTACATACCAAAGTTGCAACCAGTTTCAACATAAGAAAAACATAAAGACGGACATTTGGAAAGAGGAAAGAAAATTTTAAAATTGAAATATATCATAAACAAAGACACAGTTGATTGGGTTTGTACATATGTAATAGAAGTAAATTTCTCCTAACAATCCTGTAACCCTGGAGATATAATCAACTGGGTTTTGCATTAGATTTTTTGGAAATTCCTCCGTAGAGAAGTGAATAAAATATATACAGTGGAAACTTTCAGTTATATAGATTAATTTGAGATATAGTCATGTCATGATAATGTATATAAGGGTTTAATATTTTATTATATCTACCCGGATACTCATATATACTTATAACTTGGAAAATTATTATATAAACTTTGTGTCGGCTGTCACTCTATTAACGCACAAAACATTGGCTAATGCTTTTGTTATTTTACTGAATTATAAGTTTGGACATGAATTTAGTAATTTCGAAAAAAATAAATAAAAAATTGGTGGTTCTGGTTGGGATACCTGAACTAATGGTCGTAATGTATTACCTTTTTGTTAAAGATTCGATGAATGTGAGCAAATATAAAAACTGTTGTTTATCCCCTGTATGAGAATTATTATTAGAATGACACTCATGTTGATATTGATAAAGATGTCACCCTGACCACTATAGAATATATGATTAAAGGTGTGGTCATTGCATGACCTGAATAGGGTCGTGCAGGTGTAAAATGGCTTATAGTGACTTCTATTTGAGAAGATGAAATATAACTTATAAACCCGTATTTTGACATAAAAAATTAATTATGTGGTTGATATAGAGATAATTGTTTATATACTATATTCTATATATCAGAATTAGTATATATATAGAATATCAATTTTTTCCAATGAAACCCACTACATATAAGTGTTATGAAGTCCAAAGTGAATTAATAAAAACAGTGAAGGGATTTGGTTATCCTAGCTGATTTAATATAGAAACATCAATTCCTTCCTCAAATTCAGACCATGCGGAAATCTTGTTTTTAGATTAAATATCCAGAACGCTTCACGTGTCAGGAGTGTTTTTTTCAAATCACCACCGCGAATGTTGTTCCTTATTTTTTCTATAGCATAGGTTTTCAAATGGGTTATATTACGATTGTGACAGGTGATAAAATGTCGCGCGGCATTGGATATGTTAATAATTGCCGGGTTCCTAATATAACTAAGATGCTCCAAAATTCTTATTTTAAACCTTCTGGTAGTGCTCCCCACATACTTCAAATTGCAACTAGTGCATTCTATTATGTATATTACGTGATCACTATTGCAATTGATGTATGACTTTATGGGATGGCTGTTCTGGCCGCTAGAGTCTTCGAACTTTCTGACGACTTTGGTATAATTACATACCTTGCATGGGTGGGATCCACATTTGTAGAAACCCTCTTGTTCAAGCCATGTTGGATTACTTGTGTTGGTTTTTAGTAATGAGGGTGATAAAATGTTCCCTATTGTCGATCCTCTACGTGCCACTATCCTGCACCCCTGTTTAAGTATATATTCCAACCTTGCATCGTCGTACAGTATTGGAATATATCGATTGATCAGGCTTTTAATAATGGGAAACTGATTGCTATATTGTAAGCTTAGTGTGGGAATCTCCTTGTCTGTTTTATTAATAGGAGTGACATCAGATTTATCTATCAATAGATTTTGTCTATCTTTGGTTCTCACTATCTCCTTCGCCCTTTTGAGCATCCAATTTTTATAACCCCTCTTGGCCAATTTTTTACTCATATTGTGTTGTTCCCTTTCAAAACTTTGGTTTGTACTACAGTTCCTTTTTGCTCTTATGAATTCTCCGATAGGTATTGACGTAACAGTATGCTTTGGATGGTTTGAGCTAGCATGTAAAATAATGTTACCTGATATCGGCTTTTGATATATTTCTGAGTGTATTACTTTGTCTGCTGTAGCTGTTAATTTTAAGTCCAAAAAGTTTATACTGGTTCTTTCAATATTGTATGTAAACCTTAAATTGAAATCGTTGTTATTAAGATAGGCCATAAAGTCCGGTATGGCAGATACATCACCCTCCCATATGAGTAGGAGGTCGTCGATGTATCTGCCATACCAGTGGATGTACCTAGTAAATGGATTGGAATTGGAGAAGAGGGTCATCTCCTCCCACCAGGCCATAACCAAGTTGGCCAATGATGGTGAAAATTTGGCCCCCATGGAAACTCCCTGTTTTTGAAGGTAGTATTGGCCATTAAATTTAAAATAATTGTGGGTCATAAGGAAAATAAGGGCATTAGTTGCAAACATTTGTAAATTTTGATCGTACGAGCTATATTTTGAGAGATGGAATTTCAAGGCTTTGACAGCAATTGTGTGTGGTATGCTCGTGTACAATGCTATCACATCGCAACTGAGCCAGGTGAAATTATGTTCCCATGGTTTGTTATGGAATATTCGGAGGACATCTTTGGTGTCCCTGAGATGGCCAGGGACCCTCTGCACCAGGGGTTGTAATAGGAGATCTAGCCATTCAGAGAGTCTCTCTGAGAGGGACCCAATGCCAGAGACGATAGGACGCATCGGAGGAGGTACTAAGCCCTTGTGGGTTTTGGGCAGTGCGTGGAAAATCGGAATAATGGGGTGTTCCTTTAACATATAATCAAATTCTTTTTTAGAGAGGACCCCACTTCCTAGACCGGTATTCAATAGGTCTTTTAATATTGACTGGTAAATTTGAGTAGGATTGTGGTCTAGTTTTAAGTATGTTTCTGCATCCGTAAGTAACTCCATAATTTGTTTGATATAGATGTTTGTATCTAAAACTGTGACACTACCCCCTTTGTCAGACATACGTATAACTATGTCCCTATTGTCATTTAATGATTTTATGGCATTTTTCTGTACAATAAACAAATTATATTTGTGTTGGCTCCTCCTGTTGGACTCCTGCAGATGTTGTAATTCTCTTTCCATGATGGCCTGGAATTTGTCCATTGACTCAGTTCTCGATTCGATTGGGTAATAAGTTGGATTGGATGTTGTAAACTCTTTTAATTTGGAAATTGACTCCACTTCTTTCTTTTCTATCAGAGCCTCCAGATTAATGAGCGTTATCTGTTCTTGGAACATAAATTCACGGTATTCATTTGGATGTTTTCGGGTTTGAGAGACTTCTTTTGCTACTGGAGGTATATCTTGTTCTATTTGAGTTGAAAAGTGTCTCTTTACTGTAAGATTCCTGACAAATTTATTTATGTCCAATAAGGTTGTAAAGAGATCGAAATCTTTAGTTGGTACAAAGTTTAAGCCTAGTGTTAGTACATCTATTTCGGCTTGTGTCAGTATAGTGGAGGACAGGTTGATAACATCCATATGTGTGTGGTTTAATATCTTTGATTCCTCAGTTTCCGAGGTAGAATATTTTCTATTGGATGTATGTTTCCTGCCCCCCCTTTTTCCCCGTTTTTTGGCGTGTTTCGTACTTCCTTGTAGTTGTATCTACATGTGTGAATATCTCCTGGAAAATCTATGTCAGATCCTCCTGTGGCCTCATCCGAAGTTTCCAACTCCGTTGAGCTGAAGTTCACTCTATGTGGACTGAAGTTGCGTTTCTTAAAGTTCTTTCGCTTTTTGAGGATGGATTTGGTTCCTTGTCTTGTATTGTCTCGTTGGCTCCAGTTATAAACTTCATTTTTAGCATAATCATTCATATCTCTTTTGAATTTATTTCTTTTATTTTCAGCAATAGATTTATCCAGCTGTTCGAGATATTTGGTTGTTCTTGTTTCTAAATTCTTGAAGTCCGGTGAGCTGGAGGATTTTTGTATTTCCTCTTTGAGTTTTTTGATATCCACCTGCAATTCAGCTAATTTTAGTTCCTCCTGTTCCACTATGAGGTTCATCAAGCCCAATGAACATTCCGATAATAGTTTATTCCATTCCGTCATAAAATTTGGAGAATATGCAAAGGTCGGTATTTTCTTTAGCCGAAGTCCCCGTGGGATCATTTCCTTATTAACATAATTCCGTAGAGTGGTGAGGTCCCACCAGATTTTCGTTTCATGTGTGGATATTTTTTCTAATTCTCGGAATTGATTTTGCAATGAAGTATCCAAACTGTTGTCAGCGCCATGGTCCGAGAAGACCGAGGCCGCCAGTTCTGTTCTTATACTTTGTTGATTGTGTGACATAATAGCCGATAAAAGTATTTCCACTTAAATGTCCTGAATGATAGCCAAATAGCTTATTTTCCTTGTTTCTTGTTGAAACAATGAAGCAAAGGAAATACTGCCTTGTTTGAAATAGCTGAAAATGCAGACTGTTCAACTGAGCAGTATATTTGCACTATTGTATGTATGCTACATATATGCTGGTAGGCACGGAAGATATGACCGTTTAATAGAAGGTAATACAAAGGGGAGGAAACCTCCAGCTCACCAGCTCGCCTCCTGACAGTCCTGCTTCGCCCGGATC
This sequence comes from Rhinoderma darwinii, assembly GCF_050947455.1. Classification (NCBI taxonomy): domain Eukaryota; kingdom Metazoa; phylum Chordata; class Amphibia; order Anura; family Rhinodermatidae; genus Rhinoderma; species Rhinoderma darwinii. Next base: position 49,765,837 of record NC_134697.1, on the reverse strand, counting down.
TCCGCAACGGTCCACGGTAGGCAATGGTACAAAAAAGAAAGGATTTGATCCAGCGCTGCAGTGATGTACTTTAAAAAGGAACGTATTCCCACTTTTATTGGTATCAAAAGATTTGTTTAAAATTTCAATAACAGGCTTGGCGTCAAGGCAGTATTAGGTAGGTGTAATGGGCCTACGCGTTTCAAGCACGGCTGGTGCTCTTAGTCATGGCATTCATTCACTCACTGGGACACAAGAGTATGGGTTTATATAGTTGATTTTAGATAGGTGGAGCTGAAAATCATTGCCAGGTGGTTAATCAAAGACACCCTATGTATGTGTTCTAGTGGTTAGATACAGCAGTTAACCCTTCCAGGTATATAAATGAACACTATGCAAAAAACTCTAGGGTCACTACAGTACTCATGTTTTTATTGTCTATTTTACAATTTTTAATTCTTTTTGGAATTTTGTATGATGTTTATACATGTGAATCCCTATTTTGAGTAATTTATTAACTCACGGCTTGTTGCGGTGTAGAACGTAGAAAGTCGCAGCCAGAAGACGGACCGCAAACAACCGCATTAAGAACGGGACCCCGGCAACCCAAACACAAATGTGAGTAAATTCGAACTTTTGTTAAACTTGTGTCCCTGTGTGTGAATGATTCCCAATTACATACCAAAGTTGCAACCAGTTTCAACATAAGAAAAACATAAAGACGGACATTTGGAAAGAGGAAAGAAAATTTTAAAATTGAAATATATCATAAACAAAGACACAGTTGATTGGGTTTGTACATATGTAATAGAAGTAAATTTCTCCTAACAATCCTGTAACCCTGGAGATATAATCAACTGGGTTTTGCATTAGATTTTTTGGAAATTCCTCCGTAGAGAAGTGAATAAAATATATACAGTGGAAACTTTCAGTTATATAGATTAATTTGAGATATAGTCATGTCATGATAATGTATATAAGGGTTTAATATTTTATTATATCTACCCGGATACTCATATATACTTATAACTTGGAAAATTATTATATAAACTTTGTGTCGGCTGTCACTCTATTAACGCACAAAACATTGGCTAATGCTTTTGTTATTTTACTGAATTATAAGTTTGGACATGAATTTAGTAATTTCGAAAAAAAAAAAAAAAAAATTGGTGGTTCTGGTTGGGATACCTGAACTAATGGTCGTAATGTATTACCTTTTTGTTAAAGATTCGATGAATGTGAGCAAATATAAAAACTGTTGTTTATCCCCTGTATGAGAATTATTATTAGAATGACACTCATGTTGATATTGATAAAGATGTCACCCTGACCACTATAGAATATATGATTAAAGGTGTGGTCATTGCATGACCTGAATAGGGTCGTGCAGGTGTAAAATGGCTTATAGTGACTTCTATTTGAGAAGATGAAATATAACTTATAAACCCGTATTTTGACATAAAAAATTAATTATGTGGTTGATATAGAGATAATTGTTTATATACTATATTCTATATATCAGAATTAGTATATATATAGAATATCAATTTTTTCCAATGAAACCCACTACATATAAGTGTTATGAAGTCCAAAGTGAATTAATAAAAATAGTGAAGGGATTTGGTTATCCTAGCTGATTTAATATAGAAACATCAATTCCTTCCTCAAATTCAGACCATGCGGAAATCTTGTTTTTAGATTAAATATCCAGAACGCTTCACGTGTCAGGAGTGTTTTTTTCAAATCACCACCGCGAATGTTGTTCCTTATTTTTTCTATAGCATAGGTTTTCAAATGGGTTATATTACGATTGTGACAGGTGATAAAATGTCGCGCGGCATTGGATATGTTAATAATTGCCGGGTTCCTAATATAACTAAGATGCTCCAAAATTCTTATTTTAAACCTTCTGGTAGTGCTCCCCACATACTTCAAATTGCAACTAGTGCATTCTATTATGTATATTACGTGATCACTATTGCAATTGATGTATGACTTTATGGGATGGCTGTTCTGGCCGCTAGAGTCTTCGAACTTTCTGACGACTTTGGTATAATTACATACCTTGCATGGGTGGGATCCACATTTGTAGAAACCCTCTTGTTCAAGCCATGTTGGATTACTTGTGTTGGTTTTTAGTAATGAGGGTGATAAAATGTTCCCTATTGTCGATCCTCTACGTGCCACTATCCTGCACCCCTGTTTAAGTATATATTCCAACCTTGCATCGTCGTACAGTATTGGAATATATCGATTGATCAGGCTTTTAATAATGGGAAACTGATTGCTATATTGTAAGCTTAGTGTGGGAATCTCCTTGTCTGTTTTATTAATAGGAGTGACATCAGATTTATCTATCAATAGATTTTGTCTATCTTTGGTTCTCACTATCTCCTTCGCCCTTTTGAGCATCCAATTTTTATAACCCCTCTTGGCCAATTTTTTACTCATATTGTGTTGTTCCCTTTCAAAACTTTGGTTTGTACTACAGTTCCTTTTTGCTCTTATGAATTCTCCGATAGGTATTGACGTAACAGTATGCTTTGGATGGTTTGAGCTAGCATGTAAAATAATGTTACCTGATATCGGCTTTTGATATATTTCTGAGTGTATTACTTTGTCTGCTGTAGCTGTTAATTTTAAGTCCAAAAAGTTTATACTGGTTCTTTCAATATTGTATGTAAACCTTAAATTGAAATCGTTGTTATTAAGATAGGCCATAAAGTCCGGTATGGCAGATACATCACCCTCCCATATGAGTAGGAGGTCGTCGATGTATCTGCCATACCAGTGGATGTACCTAGTAAATGGATTGGAATTGGAGAAGAGGGTCATCTCCTCCCACCAGGCCATAACCAAGTTGGCCAATGATGGTGAAAATTTGGCCCCCATGGAAACTCCCTGTTTTTGAAGGTAGTATTGGCCATTAAATTTAAAATAATTGTGGGTCATAAGGAAAATAAGGGCATTAGTTGCAAACATTTGTAAATTTTGATCGTACGAGCTATATTTTGAGAGATGGAATTTCAAGGCTTTGACAGCAATTGTGTGTGGTATGCTCGTGTACAATGCTATCACATCGCAACTGAGCCAGGTGAAATTATGTTCCCATGGTTTGTTATGGAATATTCGGAGGACATCTTTGGTGTCCCTGAGATGGCCAGGGACCCTCTGCACCAGGGGTTGTAATAGGAGATCTAGCCATTCAGAGAGTCTCTCTGAGAGGGACCCAATGCCAGAGACGATAGGACGCATCGGAGGAGGTACTAAGCCCTTGTGGGTTTTGGGCAGTGCGTGGAAAATCGGAATAATGGGGTGTTCCTTTAACATATAATCAAATTCTTTTTTAGAGAGGACCCCACTTCCTAGACCGGTATTCAATAGGTCTTTTAATATTGACTGGTAAATTTGAGTAGGATTGTGGTCTAGTTTTAAGTATGTTTCTGCATCCGTAAGTAACTCCATAATTTGTTTGATATAGATGTTTGTATCTAAAACTGTGACACTACCCCCTTTGTCAGACATACGTATAACTATGTCCCTATTGTCATTTAATGATTTTATGGCATTTTTCTGTACAATAAACAAATTATATTTGTGTTGGCTCCTCCTGTTGGACTCCTGCAGATGTTGTAATTCTCTTTCCATGATGGCCTGGAATTTGTCCATTGACTCAGTTCTCGATTCGATTGGGTAATAAGTTGGATTGGATGTTGTAAACTCTTTTAATTTGGAAATTGACTCCACTTCTTTCTTTTCTATCAGAGCCTCCAGATTAATGAGCGTTATCTGTTCTTGGAACATAAATTCACGGTATTCATTTGGATGTTTTCGGGTTTGAGAGACTTCTTTTGCTACTGGAGGTATATCTTGTTCTATTTGAGTTGAAAAGTGTCTCTTTACTGTAAGATTCCTGACAAATTTATTTATGTCCAATAAGGTTGTAAAGAGATCGAAATCTTTAGTTGGTACAAAGTTTAAGCCTAGTGTTAGTACATCTATTTCGGCTTGTGTCAGTATAGTGGAGGACAGGTTGATAACATCCATATGTGTGTGGTTTAATATCTTTGATTCCTCAGTTTCCGAGGTAGAATATTTTCTATTGGATGTATGTTTCCTGCCCCCCCTTTTTCCCCGTTTTTTGGCGTGTTTCGTACTTCCTTGTAGTTGTATCTACGTGTGTGAATATCTCCTGGAAAATCTATGTCAGATCCTCCTGTGGCCTCATCCGAAGTTTCCAACTCCGTTGAGCTGAAGTTCACTCTATGTGGACTGAAGTTGCGTTTCTTAAAGTTCTTTCGCTTTTTGAGGATGGATTTGGTTCCTTGTCTTGTATTGTCTCATTGGCTCCAGTTATAAACTTCATTTTTAGCATAATCATTCATATCTCTTTTGAATTTATTTCTTTTATTTTCAGCAATAGATTTATCCAGCTGTTCGAGATATTTGGTTGTTCTTGTTTCTAAATTCTTGAAGTCCGGTGAGCTGGAGGATTTTTGTATTTCCTCTTTGAGTTTTTTGATATCCACCTGCAATTCAGCTAATTTTAGTTCCTCCTGTTCCACTATGAGGTTCATCAAGCCCAATGAACATTCCGATAATAGTTTATTCCATTCCGTCATAAAATTTGGAGAATATGCAAAGGTCGGTATTTTCTTTAGCCGAAGTCCCCGTGGGATCATTTCCTTATTAACATAATTCCGTAGAGTGGTGAGGTCCCACCAGATTTTCGTTTCATGTGTGGATATTTTTTCTAATTCTCGGAATTGATTTTGCAATGAAGTATCCAAACTGTTGTCAGCGCCATGGTCCGAGAAGACCGAGGCCGCCAGTTCTGTTCTTATACTTTGTTGATTGTGTGACATAATAGCCGATAAAAGTATTTCCACTTAAATGTCCTGAATGATAGCCAAATAGCTTATTTTCCTTGTTTCTTGTTGAAACAATGAAGCAAAGGAAATACTGCCTTGTTTGAAATAGCTGAAAATGCAGACTGTTCAACTGAGCAGTATATTTGCACTATTGTATGTATGCTACATATATGCTGGTAGGCACGGAAGATACGACCGTTTAATAGAAGGTAATACAAAGGGGAGGAAACCTCCAGCTCACCAGCTCGCCTCCTGACAGTCCTGCTTCGCCCGGATCTCCGCAACGGTCCACGGTAGGCAATGGTACAAAAAAGAAAGGATTTGATCCAGCGCTGCAGTGATGTACTTTAAAAAGGAACGTATTCCCACTTTTATTGGTATCAAAAGATTTGTTTAAAATTTCAATAACAGGCTTGGCGTCAAGGCAGTATTAGGTAGGTGTAATGGGCCTACGCGTTTCAAGCACGGCTGGTGCTCTTAGTCATGGCATTCATTCACTCACTGGGACACAAGAGTATGGGTTTATATAGTTGATTTTAGATAGGTGGAGCTGAAAATCATTGCCAGGTGGTTAATCAAAGACACCCTATGTATGTGTTCTAGTGGTTAGATACAGCAGTTAACCCTTCCAGGTATATAAATGAACACTATGCAAAAAACTCTAGGGTCACTACAGTACTCATGTTTTTATTGTCTATTTTACCATTTTTAATTCTTTTTGGAATTTTGTATGATGTTTATACATGTGAATCCCTATTTTGAGTAATTTATTAACTCACGGCTTGTTGCGGTGTAGAACGTAGAAAGTCGCAGCCAGAAGACGGACCGCAAACAACCGCATCAAGAACGGGACCCCGGCAACCCAAACACAAATGTGAGTAAATTCGAACTTTTGTTAAACTTGTGTCCCTGTGTGTGAATGATTCCCAATTACATACCAAAGTTGCAACCAGTTTCAACATAAGAAAAACATAAAGACGGACATTTGGAAAGAGGAAAGAAAATTTTAAAATTGAAATATATCATAAACAAAGACACAGTTGATTGGGTTTGTACATACGTAATAGAAGTAAATTTCTCCTAACAATCCTGTAACCCTGGAGATATAATCAACTGGGTTTTGCATTAGATTTTTTGGAAATTCCTCCGTAGAGAAGTGAATAAAATATATACAGTGGAAACTTTCAGTTATATAGATTAATTTGAGATATAGTCATGTCATGATAATGTATATAAGGGTTTAATATTTTATTATATCTACCCGGATACTCATATATACTTATAACTTGGAAAATTATTATATAAACTTTGTGTCGGCTGTCACTCTATTAACGCACAAAACATTGGCTAATGCTTTTGTTATTTTACTGAATTATAAGTTTGGACATGAATTTAGTAATTTCGAAAAAAAAAAAAAAAAAATTGGTGGTTCTGGTTGGGATACCTGAACTAATGGTCGTAATGTATTACCTTTTTGTTAAAGATTCGATGAATGTGAGCAAATATAAAAACTGTTGTTTATCCCCTGTATGAGAATTATTATTAGAATGACACTCATGTTGATATTGATAAAGATGTCACCCTGACCACTATAGAATATATGATTAAAGGTGTGGTCATTGCATGACCTGAATAGGGTCGTGCAGGTGTAAAATGGCTTATAGTGACTTCTATTTGAGAAGATGAAATATAACTTATAAACCCGTATTTTGACATAAAAAATTAATTATGTGGTTGATATAGAGATAATTGTTTATATACTATATTCTATATATCAGAATTAGTATATATATAGAATATCAATTTTTTCCAATGAAACCCACTACATATAAGTGTTATGAAGTCCAAAGTGAATTAATAAAAACAGTGAAGGGATTTGGTTATCCTAGCTGATTTAATATAGAAACATCAATTCCTTCCTCAAATTCAGACCATGCGGAAATCTTGTTTTTAGATTAAATATCCAGAACGCTTCACGTGTCAGGAGTGTTTTTTTCAAATCACCACCGCGAATGTTGTTCCTTATTTTTTCTATAGCATAGGTTTTCAAATGGGTTATATTACGATTGTGACAGGTGATAAAATGTCGCGCGGCATTGGATATGTTAATAATTGCCGGGTTCCTAATATAACTAAGATGCTCCAAAATTCTTATTTTAAACCTTCTGGTAGTGCTCCCCACATACTTCAAATTGCAACTAGTGCATTCTATTATGTATATTACGTGATCACTATTGCAATTGATGTATGACTTTATGGGATGGCTGTTCTGGCCGCTAGAGTCTTCGAACTTTCTGACGACTTTGGTATAATTACATACCTTGCATGGGTGGGATCCACATTTGTAGAAACCCTCTTGTTCAAGCCATGTTGGATTACTTGTGTTGGTTTTTAGTAATGAGGGTGATAAAATGTTCCCTATTGTCGATCCTCTACGTGCCACTATCCTGCACCCCTGTTTAAGTATATATTCCAACCTTGCATCGTCGTACAGTATTGGAATATATCGATTGATCAGGCTTTTAATAATGGGAAACTGATTGCTATATTGTAAGCTTAGTGTGGGAATCTCCTTGTCTGTTTTATTAATAGGAGTGACATCAGATTTATCTATCAATAGATTTTGTCTATCTTTGGTTCTCACTATCTCCTTCGCCCTTTTGAGCATCCAATTTTTATAACCCCTCTTGGCCAATTTTTTACTCATATTGTGTTGTTCCCTTTCAAAACTTTGGTTTGTACTACAGTTCCTTTTTGCTCTTATGAATTCTCCGATAGGTATTGACGTAACAGTATGCTTTGGATGGTTTGAGCTAGCATGTAAAATAATGTTACCTGATATCGGCTTTTGATATATTTCTGAGTGTATTACTTTGTCTGCTGTAGCTGTTAATTTTAAGTCCAAAAAGTTTATACTGGTTCTTTCAATATTGTATGTAAACCTTAAATTGAAATCGTTGTTATTAAGATAGGCCATAAAGTCCGGTATGGCAGATACATCACCCTCCCATATGAGTAGGAGGTCGTCGATGTATCTGCCATACCAGTGGATGTACCTAGTAAATGGATTGGAATTGGAGAAGAGGGTCATCTCCTCCCACCAGGCCATAACCAAGTTGGCCAATGATGGTGAAAATTTGGCCCCCATGGAAACTCCCTGTTTTTGAAGGTAGTATTGGCCATTAAATTTAAAATAATTGTGGGTCATAAGGAAAATAAGGGCATTAGTTGCAAACATTTGTAAATTTTGATCGTACGAGCTATATTTTGAGAGATGGAATTTCAAGGCTTTGACAGCAATTGTGTGTGGTATGCTCGTGTACAATGCTATCACATCGCAACTGAGCCAGGTGAAATTATGTTCCCATGGTTTGTTATGGAATATTCGGAGGACATCTTTGGTGTCCCTGAGATGGCCAGGGACCCTCTGCACCAGGGGTTGTAATAGGAGATCTAGCCATTCAGAGAGTCTCTCTGAGAGGGACCCAATGCCAGAGACGATAGGACGCATCGGAGGAGGTACTAAGCCCTTGTGGGTTTTGGGCAGTGCGTGGAAAATCGGAATAATGGGGTGTTCCTTTAACATATAATCAAATTATTTTTTAGAGAGGACCCCACTTCCTAGACCGGTATTCAATAGGTCTTTTAATATTGACTGGTAAATTTGAGTAGGATTGTGGTCTAGTTTTAAGTATGTTTCTGCATCCGTAAGTAACTCCATAATTTGTTTGATATAGATGTTTGTATCTAAAACTGTGACACTACCCCCTTTGTCAGACATACGTATAACTATGTCCCTATTGTCATTTAATGATTTTATGGCATTTTTCTGTACAATAAACAAATTATATTTGTGTTGGCTCCTCCTGTTGGACTCCTGCAGATGTTGTAATTCTCTTTCCATGATGGCCTGGAATTTGTCCATTGACTCAGTTCTCGATTCGATTGGGTAATAAGTTGGATTGGATGTTGTAAACTCTTTTAATTTGGAAATTGACTCCACTTCTTTCTTTTCTATCAGAGCCTCCAGATTAATGAGCGTTATCTGTTCTTGGAACATAAATTCACGGTATTCATTTGGATGTTTTCGGGTTTGAGAGACTTCTTTTGCTACTGGAGGTATATCTTGTTCTATTTGAGTTGAAAAGTGTCTCTTTACTGTAAGATTCCTGACAAATTTATTTATGTCCAATAAGGTTGTAAAGAGATCGAAATCTTTAGTTGGTACAAAGTTTAAGCCTAGTGTTAGTACATCTATTTCGGCTTGTGTCAGTATAGTGGAGGACAGGTTGATAACATCCATATGTGTGTGGTTTAATATCTTTGATTCCTCAGTTTCCGAGGTAGAATATTTTCTATTGGATGTATGTTTCCTGCCCCCCCTTTTTCCCCGTTTTTTGGCGTGTTTCGTACTTCCTTGTAGTTGTATCTACGTGTGTGAATATCTCCTGGAAAATCTATGTCAGATCCTCCTGTGGCCTCATCCGAAGTTTCCAACTCCGTTGAGCTGAAGTTCACTCTATGTGGACTGAAGTTGCGTTTCTTAAAGTTCTTTCGCTTTTTGAGGATGGATTTGGTTCCTTGTCTTGTATTGTCTCGTTGGCTCCAGTTATAAACTTCATTTTTAGCATAATCATTCATATCTCTTTTGAATTTATTTCTTTTATTTTCAGCAATAGATTTATCCAGCTGTTCGAGATATTTGGTTGTTCTTGTTTCTAAATTCTTGAAGTCCGGTGAGCTGGAGGATTTTTGTATTTCCTCTTTGAGTTTTTTGATATCCACCTGCAATTCAGCTAATTTTAGTTCCTCCTGTTCCACTATGAGGTTCATCAAGCCCAATGAACATTCCGATAATAGTTTATTCAATTCCGTCATAAAATTTGGAGAATATGCAAAGGTCGGTATTTTCTTTAGCCGAAGTCCCCGTGGGATCATTTCCTTATTAACATAATTCCGTAGAGTGGTGAGGTCCCACCAGATTTTCGTTTCATGTGTGGATATTTTTTCTAATTCTCGGAATTGATTTTGCAATGAAGTATCCAAACTGTTGTCAGCGCCATGGTCCGAGAAGACCGAGGCCGCCAGTTCTGTTCTTATACTTTGTTGATTGTGTGACATAATAGCCGATAAAAGTATTTCCACTTAAATGTCCTGAATGATAGCCAAATAGCTTATTTTCCTTGTTTCTTGTTGAAACAATGAAGCAAAGGAAATACTGCCTTGTTTGAAATAGCTGAAAATGCAGACTGTTCAACTGAGCAGTATATTTGCACTATTGTATGTATGCTACATATATGCTGGTAGGCACGGAAGATACGACCGTTTAATAGAAGGTAATACAAAGGGGAGGAAACCTCCAGCTCACCAGCTCGCCTCCTGACAGTCCTGCTTCGCCCGGATCTCCGCAACGGTCCACGGTAGGCAATGGTACAAAAAAGAAAGGATTTGATCCAGCGCTGCAGTGATGTACTTTAAAAAGGAACGTATTCCCACTTTTATTGGTATCAAAAGATTTGTTTAAAATTTCAATAACAGGCTTGGCGTCAAGGCAGTATTAGGTAGGTGTAATGGGCCTACGCGTTTCAAGCACGGCTGGTGCTCTTAGTCATGGCATTCATTCACTCACTGGGACACAAGAGTATGGGTTTATATAGTTGATTTTAGATAGGTGGAGCTGAAAATCATTGCCAGGTGGTTAATCAAAGACACCCTATGTATGTGTTCTAGTGGTTAGATACAGCAGTTAACCCTTCCAGGTATATAAATGAACACTATGCAAAAAACTCTAGGGTCACTACAGTACTCATGTTTTTATTGTCTATTTTACAATTTTTAATTCTTTTTGGAATTTTGTATGATGTTTATACATGTGAATCCCTATTTTGAGTAATTTATTAACTCACGGCTTGTTGCGGTGTAGAACGTAGAAAGTCGCAGCCGGAAGACGGACCGCAAACAACCGCATCAAGAACGGGACCCCGGCAACCCAAACACAAATGTGAGTAAATTCGAACTTTTGTTAAACTTGTGTCCCTGTGTGTGAATGATTCCCAATTACATACCAAAGTTGCAACCAGTGATTTTTTGATACACTGGGACATTTATGTATACATGTTTTATTGGAACTGTACATATGATTGCTTTATTGCTGATTAATGTATGCTCCTCCTATTTATACCTCACACTTTGTTCAGTTTTTTATGGCTTGGGAAAGGTTCCTGTTGAACCGAAACGTTGCTTTGTTGAGGTGAATAAATCCACCCTGCTTTTCATCTGCCTTGAAGTCCTGGTGCCGTTACTGTGTTCTCTGTTTTTCTCTATCTCAAATTGGGGAAGTGATTCATCCCCTGGTGACGAGCACATGGCCTGATCTTGGAAACATTGGAGTGCTGTGTTCATCTATCTTTGGACTGTATATATATATATATATATATATATATATATATATATACACACACACACACACATATACATATACACACACATATTTTTTTGGTGGGGGGGGTGGACATATGTTATTACAAGGATACTTACTGCTGGGACCCTGTATCTAAGTTTATCATGTGTGATACTGATTTCTGGGGCGCTGTATCTAAGTCTATCATGTGTGATACTGTCTGCTGGGCCATGTATCTAAGCCTATCATGTGTGATACTGTCTGCTGAGGCCACGTATCGAAGCTAATCATGTATGATACTGTCTGCTGACACTATATACAGGGGGCATTGTGTGGGGAACGCTCTACAGGTGTCTTTGATTAGAGCCCCAAGACATAACTTTGCTGGTCCCCAGAAATGCCAAATTTACCCCTGAGGGTTAGTAGAAGAAAACTGCTGGGGCCCTGTATCTAAGTCTACATTCACACGAGCGTGACAGATTTACGCGCGTAAAAAAACGTGCGTAAATCTGGTCGTGTGCGTTGCATTTTTGCATCAGTGTGCTTTGTGTGTGGCATATGTTTTTCACACACTTGCAAGCTATTTTTTTTCTCAATATAATTGATACGTGAAACACGGATAGCACACGGACGTCATCCGTGTGCTGTCCGTGGTTTTCACGCACCCATTGACTTCAATGGGCAACTAGGTGCATGAAAACACACTAATATAGTACATGCAGTGAGTTTCACGCAACAGACACTCGCTGCATGAAAACCCATGCATGTGTGAATAGACCCATTGAAATCAACGGGTCGGTGTTCTGTGCGTTATTTCAACGCACAGACCACGGACGAGATTCATACTCGTCTGAATGAGCCCTAAGTCTATTATGTGTGATACTGTCTGCTGGGGCCCTGTATCTAAGCCTATCATGTATGATACTGTCTGCTGAGACAATACATCCAATTATATCCAGCGGTGTAGCTATAGGAGCCTTAGTCTTATAAATATGCTATCTCCGATATATATATAGACATAACTAAGTAATGTCTCTCCCACCCAGCGATGACGCATCTTCTGGTCGGCCAATACTCGCCCGCCACGTCAACCACTGATGTCACGGGCACGGACGTCTCCCCCAGACCAACAGCCAATCACCAAGCGACAACAACATGTGTCCCTGGTAACCTAGAGATCATCGCGACCATTAACTACTGAGGAAACTAGCATTTTGAAAAAAGGATTGTCATTTGTACCCACAAACCGATTTGACCTTTTCACATGGGTAAAGGATCTCAATCTGTGTGGAAATTAAAATGCAAAAAATTCTTTAAGACCCATGACAGGCGACAATGCCTGGAATTGGGGATCACAGAAAATGATCTACTGCATCTAAGAACACTAGATGAACTATGGAAAGAGGGTCAAATAAATGTGGGGGAAGCGCCCAATACTGACTTGAGGGTACCATCAATGGGAAATGCACCCATTAATCATAATACCCCCATCGATGTGTTCTTAGAGGTGGTGGTAGATCAATTAAAAAAGGTGAACACTGTGGAGGGGATTAGATACAATACCTCCAAAGAGGGGATGGCAGGTCTACAAGCTCTTGAACAGGATGGCATAATTGTCATCAAGCCTTCGGATAAAGGCGGTAATATTGTGGTAATGGATCGAGATTTATATAAATCGATGTGCCATCGAATTTTGGGGGACGTAGCCTGCTTAAGAATATTACCTGGTGACCCGACGGAAACCATAAGGAATACACTGAAAGAAATAGTGAGCTTGGGCAGATCTCTTAACCTCTTAAGCATTGATGAACAACGCTTCATCATCACTGATCACCCACAGTGTGCCACATTTTATAGTCTACCTAAGGTGCATAAGGGATTGGATCCACTTAAAGGCCACCCAATCGTGTCAGAGGACTCAAAATGCTAGTTTATACGTTGATAGAATACTCAGATACTCAGACCTTTTGTATTGGCCCTTCCATCCTATGTCAGGGATACCATGAACGTACTAAGAAGGTTGGAGGGCATTAGATGTGATTCCAACATCCTTTTGACCTCCCTGGATGTTGAGGCTCTCTACAGCTCATACCCCATACACTTGGGTATAGAGCTGTAGAGGATTTCCTTGGTGGGAGAGGGACACAGTATCATGTCCACAATGAACTTGTAGTTAGCCTCCTACATTACGTGCTCGAACACCAGCACAGGGGAGTGGCCATGGGATGTCCATGTGCCCTCTCCTATGCCAACTTATATCTGTGCTGGTGGGAGAAGAAAGTTGTCTTCAATGAGGATATGGAGAGATGGATGTCTCTTATTCTCTTATGGTTGAGATTTATTGATGACGTCCTGATTCTCTGGACGGGATCAAGGGAGGATCCATGATAACAGAATCACGTTTCTAGATATCAACATTTCCAAGACTGAACAAAGATGTATTCAAACTAACATCTATAGAATCTAAGAATACAGCAACTAACAGTCTTCTCCGGTGGGAGAGTTGGCATCCGACACCGTTGAGAAAAGGGATACCGAAAGGGCAGTACTTGAGGGCTCGTAGGAATTGCTCTACCTTAATGGACTTTGGGATCTGAAAAATAGATTACACCGTAGAGGATATTCACATGGGATCCTAAAGTCAGCATACAAGAATGCCCTCATTTGTGTTAGAGCTGAACTGCTCAATCTAAAGAAACGTGATATTGCTGAACAAATTCAGATCATAGGGACCTATGATTCGGCCAATGAAGAGATCAAAATAATTCTACAGGCGTATTGGGGATCTTGAAGGCGGACCCCGATGTTGGGGGTCTCGTTGGAGATAGACCCTATCTGACATAGGGGGAGGAACATCAGAGATAGAGTGGTGCACAGCCATCTGCAACCACAAGTAGACACATCATGGCTGTCAAACAGACTAAATGGGCCATTCAAATGTGGGTCATGCTGGACCTGTGAATCCATATTGTGTAGAAAAAAAACTTTTCAAGTAACATAACGGGTAATAGTATCACTGCCTATATGAACGATTAAAATTCGATTTTTATTATAGAAAATCTTACTAAAATTGGGCTAGATAGCCAAAGGTACTAAGAAGGCGTAAGCACGGTACACCAGACAGATGGAGGAACGATAGAACAACTGTTGTTAGCACCATTTGCTGCCAAACAACACTTCCCCCTGTCTGTATTATGATATAACACCTGGTCAATCCGTGCCACTAACACGTGTCCCTACGCGTTTCCTCACCGCTGATATTCACGGTGATTCATCAGGGGTCACACTGATGCGATAACAACACATCTATATTTGATTATATTGATATGGCCGGGAGACACCTATTGCGTGTCTCAGATCATTCACCCGGCTCGTGTACGACACTAGTCAGCTGGTCGAACACGAGCCTAGTGAGATGCCGGACATATGTAGTACTAACCCCTCCCTCCCTGGAGTGACGCGGCGGCCGGGCAGCCAATCCCCGCGAGGCTGGGCGGCCTGAGCAGGGTCGGCCCCCGGGCGCTCGCTGTCACTGCAGGGGGGAGGAACAAGAGCGTCCCTAGTAACCAGGGATTACCAGGCGGCCGTAACCCACTGGCCTGGGATAATGCAGCTAGGAAGAGTAACCAGAGAAGAACACAGCGATCCTAAGCCCACACTGTGGCACATTCGATCGCTGTGTGTGTCATCCTATAATGGGAGACTCCGCAATCCTGGAGTGCAGTTGACATTGTGCACTCGATCGCCGTATTTGTCAACAGAGGGAAAGGGGGAATGTATAGCAATTCATTACACACTAAGGGACCGCTCCAACCTCCCTAAAAATGCAAGCCACACTATAGGGATTCATGCGTAGGACTGGCAATGGGGCAATTGAACATGGGCAGGGTGTGACATATGATTCACTCCGGCCCCAGGTGACATATGACCAATTCAGAGGAAGCAGTTGAACGATATCTGTTCATTGAGACCCGCCGGTTTCATGGTATGCATACGGAAAATCCATTGGGCCTCTTTTTGCAGAATACATTCCCCCTTTCCCTCTGTTGACAAATACGGCGATCGAGTGCACAATGTCAACTGCACTCCAGGATTGCGGAGTCTCCCATTATAGGATGACACACACAGCGATCGAATGTGCCACAGTGTGGGCTTAGGATCGCTGTGTTCTTCTCTGGTTACTCTTCCTAGCTGCATTATCCCAGGCCAGTGGGTTACGGCCGCCTGGTAATCCCTGGTTACTAGGGACGCTCTTGTTCCTCCCCCCTGCAGTGACAGCGAGCGCCCGGGGGCCGACCCTGCTCAGGCCGCCCAGCCTCGCGGGGATTGGCTGCCCGGCCGCCGCGTCACTCCAGGGAGGGAGGGGTTAGTACTACATATGTCCGGCATCTCACTAGGCTCGTGTTCGACCAGCTGACTAGTGTCGTACACGAGCCGGGTGAATGATCTGAGACACGCAATAGGTGTCTCCCGGCCATATCAATATAATCAAATATAGATGTGTTGTTATCGCATCAGTGTGACCCCTGATGAATCACCGTGAATATCAGCGGTGAGGAAACGCGTAGGGACACGTGTTAGTGGCACGGATTGACCAGGTGTTATATCATAATACAGACAGGGGGAAGTGTTGTTTGGCAGCAAATGGTGCTAACAACAGTTGTTCTATCGTTCCTCCATCTGTCTGGTGTACCGTGCTTACGCCTTCTTAGTACCTTTGGCTATCTAGCCCAATTTTAGTAAGATTTTCTATAATAAAAATCGAATTTTAATCGTTCATATAGGCAGTGATACTATTAATCAATCAAGTGAACGGATATTGTCATATATCAATGCAACAATTGTTGCTTAGTGTCAAACATAACGGGTAAGGTGTACGAGAACAGATCCTTCATAAACTGCAAAACTAGGGAAATCGTCTACCTCATAACATGCGGCTGTGTGCTTCAATATGTAGGGAAGACGATCAGAGAGTTTAGGAGGAGGATCAGGGATCACATAGGAAACATACGAAGAAGTGAGGAAACTCCGGTGACACGACATGTTTGGGACTGTCATCAGGGCGATGCAGCTATTCTCAAATTCCAGGGTGTCGAGCAGAAACGACAATCGGCAAGGGGTGGTAACCTGGACAAGAGGATCTTACAAAAAGAAGCACATTGGATCTTCCATATGCAAACTACTAAACCTGCGGGTCTGAACGAACACATTTCCTACACCTGCTTTCTTTAAGTCCTGCCTTGGTCCTGTATTTTGCCCATGGTAGTCTTGGTATTATCTTTAGGTTATTGTCCACCTGCCCTTGGTGTAGACAGTAGAGGTCTCTACACAATGCATGGATGACTCTTTGGCATCACCCACGCATTGCTGTTCAGCCAAATTCATTCCCCCGCTCTGTGGGGTTATTGCCTGCAGTAACATATATAGCCTTGTATAGCCACAATTGACAGACAGACACACACACACACACACACACACACACACACACACACACACGCACACGGGGTCCCTACTTACCACAGGGATCTTCAAGTGTGTGCAGTACATTCTTTACTCGTTTGAAAAGTGGTGAGAGCGACTGGTCTAAACATGGTCTGATGGTTAGTATATATCGAAGGCAAAGATTTGTCAGTTCGATTTGCTGTTTGTTTTGTTGTCACTGTGCTTTTACAGTGCTTGTAGTTGGCCGCTTATGGATCCCTATGTTACCAGGGATGCATGTCGTTGCTGCTTGGTGATTGGCTGTTGGTCTGGGAGGCACGTCGGTGCCCGTGACGTCAGTAGTTGACGTATCGGGCGGGGATTGGCCGGTCGGAAGATGCGTCATCGCTGAGTGGGAGGGACATTGCTTACTTATGTCCGGCGTCTACCTGGAGCCTGTACGGCCAGTTGACTAATGTCGTGCGTACGCCGGGAGAATATAGAGCATGCAATAGGTACTTACCGGTTAATAGGTGTGGAACAAATTAATAAATGTGACCCCTGATGACGCACTCTTAAAACGATGGGTGCAGAAATGCCTAGGGACGCTTACTTAGTGGCAATAGTGACCAGAGTGTTTATCCAATTAGAAGGGAGCGGTGTATGTTGGTGCTGGAGGTATACATTGAAGCGTGATACCTCATATATAGGGTAGCAGGCGACTGGACTGAGTTCCAAAGGGACATGGAGGTCCAGACCAAGGTCTCAAGTTGGAGGCTGGGGCTGCATACAGTGTTGGCGCTGTCATGGACCTGGGCTTGTTTCTGCGAATTGCCACCTACGGGTGTGTACCTGTTGAGCCAATGGAGTGTGTGTGCATCCTGTCTGTTCTGCTGAGACTGTTTCAGCGACTGAACAGCAAATGTGTGTTATAAAGGTTGAAGGATGTACTGTCCATGTTTTACTCGATCTTGGAAGTTAAGTCACCCTAGTTCATGCCAGTCTGGTAGACCCTGGGACTTAACAAGACAATTGTGAAGGGGTCTTATGAATTCATGGGGACACCGAAGATTACCCAACAGCTTTAAGGCCCTTTTAAACGGGTCAATTATCGGGCAAACGATCGTTCATAGAACCTGTTACATAGGACTGCAGGTGAGATCTACTACATCATCTGCAATGTGTTTATATGGGTATGTACGTCAATGTGTCTTTGTGCTTGTATATATGTGCCTTTTATGTATTTGTATATGTTGAGAAATGTCCTAAGGCTGGATAGAAACGTTGCATCTCTGCATTTGATTGAATAAATCACTTTATTTTTGCCTATATTGGAGTGCTGCTGAATTTCTCTTTGAGATATATATATATATATATATATATATATATATATATATATATATATATATATATATATATATATATATATACAGTGAAGGAAATAAGTATTTGATCCCTTGCTGATTTTGTAAGTTTGCCCACTGTCAAAGACATGAACAGTCTAGAATTTTTAGGCTAGGTTAATTTTACCAGTGAGAGATAGATTATATTTAAAAAAAAACTGAAAATCACATTGTCAAAATTATATATATTTATTTGCATTGTGCACAGAGAAGTAAGTATTTGATCCCTTTGGCAAACAAGACTTAATACTTGGTGGCAAAACCCTTGTTGGCAAGCACAGCAGTCAGACGTTTTTAATAGTTGATGATGAGGTTTGCACACATGTTAGATGGAATTTTGGCCCACTCCTCTTTGCAGATCATCTGTAGATCATTAAGATTTCGAGGCTGTCACTTGGCAACTCGGATCTTCAGCTCCCTCCATAAGTTTTCGATGGGATTAAAGTCTGGAGACTGGCTAGGCCACTCCATGACCTTAATGTGCTTCTTTTTGAGCCACTCCTTTGTTGCCTTGGCTGTATGTTTCGGGTCATTGTCGTGCTGGAAGACCCAGCAACGAGCCATTTTTAATGTCCTGGTGGAGGGAAGGAGGTTGTCACTCATGATTTGACAGTACATGGCTCCATCCATTCTCCCATTGATGCGGATAAGTAGTCCTGTGCCCTTAGCAGAGAAACACCCCCAAAACATAATGTTTTCACCTCCATGCTTGACAGTGGGGACGGTGTTCTTTGGGTCATAGGCAGCATTTCTCTCCCTCCAAACATGGCGAGTTGAGTTAATGCCAAAGAGCTCAATTTTAGTCTCATCTGACCAAAGCACCTTCTCCCAATCACTCTCAGAATCATCCAGATCTTCATTTGCAAACTTCAGACGGGCCTGTACATGTGCCTTCTTGAGCAGGGGGACCTTGCGAACACTGCAGGATTTGAATCCATTACGGCGTAATGTGTTACCAATGGTTTTCTTGGTGACACTGGTCCCAGCTGCCTTGAGATCATTAACAAGTTCCCCCCCGTGTAGTTTTCGGCTGAGCTCTCACCTTCCTCAGGATCAAGGATACCCCACGAGGTGAGATTTTGTATGGAGCCCCAGATCGATGTCGATTGACAGTCATTTTGTATGTCTTCCATTTTCTTACTATTGCACCAACAGTTGTCTCCTTCTCACCCAGCGTCGTACTTATGGTTTTGTAGCCCATTCCAGCCTTGTGCAGGTCTATGATCTTGTCCCTGACATCCATAGAAAGCTCTTTGGTCTTGCCCATGTTGTAGAGGTTAGAGTCAGATGGATTAATTGAGTCTGTGGACAGGAGTCTTTTATATAGGTGACCATGTTAGACAGTTGTCTTTAATGCAGGCACCAAGTTGATTTGGAGCGTGTAACTGGTCTGGAGGAGGCTGAACTCTTAATGGTTGGTAGGGGATCAAATACTTATTTCTCTGTGCACAATGCAAATAAATATATATAATTTTGACTATGTGATTTTCTTTTCTTTTTTTTATACAATCTATCTCTCACTGGTAAAATTAACCTAGCCTAAAAATTATAGACTGCTCGTGACTTTGACAGTGGGTAAACTTACAAAATCAGCAAGGGATCAAATACTTATTTCCTTCACTGTGTATATATATATATATATATATATATATATATATATATATATATATATACCAGCATAGAACGTAGTAACGGCACCAGGACTTCAAGGCAGATGAAAAACAAGGTGGATTTATTCACCTAAAAAAATAACAGCTATGTTTCGGTTCAACAGGAACCTTTCTCAAGCCAATATATATATCTATCAGCTGTATCTAGCGTTAAACCTGCTCCCGTCAGGGCACAGTCATGCAGGACCAGAAAATGGCCTTCCCAAAACTCTTGCCATAAAGTTACATAGTTACATAGTTACATAGTTAGTACGGCTGAAAAAAGACACATGTCCATCAAGTTCAACCAAGGGAAGGGAAAAGGGAAGGAAAAATTTCTACACATAGGAGCTAATATTTTTTTGTTCTAGGAAATTATCTAACCCTTTTTTAAAGCCATCTACTGTCCCTGCTGTGACCAGCTCCTGCGGTAGGCTATTCCATAAATTCACAGTTCTCACTGTAAAGAAGCCTTGTCGCCTCTGCAGCTTGAACCTTTTTTTCTCCAGACGGAGGGAGTGCCCCCTTGTTTTTTGAGGGGGTTTTACAAGGAACAGGATTTCACCATATTTTTTGTATGTGCCATTAATATATTTATATAAGTTAATCATGTCCCCCCTTAGTCGTCTTTTTTCAAGGCTAAATAGGTTTAATTCTTTCAATCTTTCCTCATAACTTAAATTCTCCATGCCCCTTATTAGCTTCGTTGCTCTTCTTTGTATTTTTTCCAACTCCAGGGCATCCTTTCTATGAACTGGAGCCCAGAACTGAACTGCATATTCTAGATGAGGCCTCACTAATGCTTTGTAAAGTGGCATTATTACATCCCTGTCCCGCGAGTCCATGCCTCTTTTAATACACGACAATATCCTGCTGGCCTTTGAAGCAGCTGATTGACACTGCATGCTGTTATTGAGTTTATGATTTACAAGTACACCCAGATCCTTCTCAACAAGTGAATCCGCCAGTGTAGCGCCCCCTAGGACATATGATGCATGCAGGTTGTTGGTACCAAGATGCATAACTTTACATTTATCTACATTAAACTTCATTTGCCAAGTGGACGCCCAAACACTTAGTTTGTTTAAATCTGCCTGTAATTCATGAACATCTTCCATAGTCTGAACTATATTACATAGCTTGGTGTCATCTGCAAAAATAGAAATAGTGCTATTAATCCCTTCCTCTATATCATTAATAAATAAGTTGAATAATAGTGGTCCCAGCACTGAACCCTGGGGTACACCACTTATAACCGGGGACCATTCAGAGAAGGAATCATTGACCACAACCCTCTGGATACGGTCCTTGAGCCAATTCTCAATCCAATTACAAACTATATTTTCTAAACCTATAGTCCTTAATTTACCCATTAGGCGTCTATGGGGGACAGTGTCAAATGCCTTTGCAAAGTCCAAAAACACTAAATCCACAGCGGCCCCTCTGTCTAGACTTCTGCTCACCTCTTCATAAAAACAGATTAGGTTAGTTTGACAACTTCTGTCCTTAGTAAAACCGTGCTGGCTGTCACTTATAATGCTATTTATTGTCACATAATCCTGTATATAGTCCCTCAATAGCCCCTCAAACATTTTCCCCACGATGGATGTTAAGCTTACTGGTCTATAATTACCCGGGGAAGACCTAGAGCCCTTTTTGAAAATAGGCACCACATTTGCCCTGCGCCAGTCCCTTGGCACTATACCTGTCACTAGAGATTCTCTGAATATTATGAAAAGGGGGACAGAAATAACTGAACTAAGCTCTTTAAGAATTCTAGGGTGTAACCCATCTGGTCCCGGAGCCTTGTGCACATTTATTTTATTTAATTTAGCTTGGACCATCTCTACATTCATCCAATTCAGTATATCAACTGATATATTAACAGCACTGGCACCGGCTACATCAGCTGCTCTTTCTTCTGTTGTATATACAGAGCTAAAGAACCCATTTAGTAACTCTGCCTTCTCTTGATCCCCTGTGATCAACTCCCCATTACCATTATCTAGGGGTCCTACATGTTCAGACCTTGGCTTTTTTGCATTTATATGCTTGAAGAATTTTTTAGGATTTGTTTTACTATCCTTGGCCACCTGCCTTTCATTTTGTATTTTTGCTAATTTTATTACATTTTTACAGATTTTATTAAGCTCTTTATATTTTACAAAGGCTACAGCTGTACCCTCAGATTTGTATTTTTTAAATGCCCTTTTTTTGTCATGTATTGCCCCTTTCACAGAAGGTGTAAGCCATGTGGGGTTTAATTTGAGTCGTTTATACTTATTACCTGTAGGAATAAATTTTGCACTATAATAACTCAAAGTAGATTTGAAAATCTCCCATTTATCATTTGTTCCATTATTTGACATTAGTTCTTCCCAGTCTATATCCTGAATTGCAGCCCTCATCCTGGGGAAATTGGCTTTCTTAAAATTAAATGTTTTTGCCCTCCCAGCCTGCGTTTGTTTTTTACAGTATAGGTAAAATGTAACTATATTATGATCACTGTTACCGAGGTTTTCACGAACATTGACATTCCCAACAAGATCTGCATTATTAGAAATGACCAGATCCAACAGAGCTTCACCTCTAGTCGGGTCTTCCACAAACTGGCCCATAAAATTTTCCTGCAACAGGTTGAGGAAATGTCTCCCCTTTGCAGTTGAAGCCGAACCATGACACCAATTAATATCCCGGAAAATTAAAATCTCCCATTATCACTACAGTACCCGCCTGTGCAGCCCGCTCCATCTGTTTATATATCTGACCTTCCATCTCCTCAGTTATATTGGGGGGTCTATAGATTACACCAAAAGTAATTTTTTCAGTGTTTACCTCCCTTTCTAGTTCCACCCACAAGGTTTCAACCTCCTCACAGTCTTCACCCACTATTGTCTCTTTCACACTCGCCTTCATATCACTTCTCACATACAGACATAAACCACCACCTTTCCTATTTGTCCTGTCTTTACGAAAAAGTGTAAAACCCTGTAGATTTACAGCCCAGTCATGTGAAGAGTCCAGCCATGTTTCAGCAACACCAACTATATCTATATTTTCTTCCAGTATCAAGGCCTCCAGCTCCCCCATTTTGCTTGCTAGACTTCTGGCATTTGTGAAAATACACTTTAACTTGCCTGTCAGTTTTTCACTTTTATTATCAGAAATGTGATTTGACATTAATCGGTCCTTTTTATTTACACTGATGTTTTGTAACGAAAGGATCTCCTTATCTTGTTGTCTAGTCCTCTCCCCACATTCTGTTTCTCCCCCCACCAATATAGTCTGACCCCTCTCTAACCTGGCTACCCCTTTTTTTTCTACATTGACCTCCCTCCTCAGCCTACAATTGTCTAAAATTTCTCTGTATGTTGTAGTATTAACATTACCTTTCACTGGAAAGCTTATACCCTGAAAAAACAGCCCCAGACCATTATCCCTCCTCCAAATGTTATAGTAGGCACTATGCATTCCAGTATGTAGCGTTCTCCTGGCATCTACCAAACCCAGATTTATCCATCAGACTCCCAGATAATGAAACGTGATCACTCCAGAGAACATGTTTCCACTACTCCAGGATCTAGTGATGGCGTGCTTTAAACCACTACAGCTGACATATGGAATTGTGCATGGTGATCTTAGGCTTGTGAGCAGCTGCTTGACCAGGGAAACTCACACTTATTATTTTATTTTTTATGTGGCACGTTTCAACAACATACCTGACTCCGTAAGGCCTAGTTCACACAGAGTATTTTGCAGGCAGAAAACATCTGATAGGATTTTGACCTGCTTGCACTTTCTTGCTGCAGTTTTCACAGCGTTTTTCACCCGGGGGCCGTTGAGTGCCGCAGGTATAAAAACGCAGAGAAAAATGCTTTTTCTGCCAGTGATTTCAATCATACTCCCTTCAATCTTACCTTTGTCTTCCTAACCTATATTTGGTAGCTTTAATCTTACAATTATGCTATAGGGGATGCAGAGGTGGCAATCGTACCTGGGCCCTGGTGTGTGAGAGTTCCAAAGACGACCACAAATGGGGATACCAGTATTATAAATGGCACATGGTGGTAGGTGGGTGGCCATGTTACAGATTTTGCATTGAGGCCCAGGAGCTACAAGTTGCCACTACAGGCTTCTATACTATCTGCCTGTAGTTAGAGTAAGCAAGCAACCAAGGGAATTTTGAATGACTACAGATGTCGGCTCAGTGTTAGCACATAGTTTTCTTACTGATATCTCTGTTATCCTAACATATAAAATTTTGTTATACATTTGGATTCAGTCTGTATGCAGCAATTTTAAAGAATGCCTCATTGATATCGATATCGTTTGCAGCAAGCCTCATTTTACAGCATGCATGTTTAGACTTTAGTAGCTAATACCCAGAATATAAAAGAAGCTTTGCCTTATGCGTGTGAAAGATACTAGCAGCAAGATGTCAATCACATTATTTAAAAAAAATCACGATTGAATTGTAAGCCGTGGATTATAAATGTTCACAGTGAAATGTGCCTCACTGAGCACGATCTTGAATTAAATTGAGTTTTATGTTGGCATTACTGTATGTATTGGACTCTTGAGATAAGAAGTAATAATAATGAGTTGAGCAAAAGCTAAACTTACAAAATAAAAATCACTTTAAGTTCTCCAGATAGCTTCAAAATATTCTGCAGTAATACCAGGAAAGAAAGTCCAAAATTTGGATTAATCAAGTTAATATTAAATGAATACAGGTCAATTAAACACAATCTGTAAAATTACAACGTTCTTTATGTATTAACATGTATCATGTAGTGCTGTATGAAACATAGAGAATTTTTAGATCATCTGAAGTGCAGCACTCCAGTCACAGCAAAAATAAGCTGCCCTTTCATGTTGTCACGGCTGCGACCACCGTCCTTTGGCTTACTGCCGGCGTCTCCCTACTAGGACACGTCAGCACTCGTGGCTGGCTGGTCCTGCCCTCACTGCTAAGGTGCACGCGCGAGCTCGGCCCCGGTCTTAAAGGGGCAGCACGCGCACGTGTTTAAAGTTCCCTAATCAACCCCTGTCCATCCTGGACTATAAGAAGTGCTCCACCCTTCCACTCCCTGCCTGAGCGTTGTTGTAGTTTTCCCATGTCTGTATTGCAAATGGTCCCTTAGTGTTTTCCTGCTCCCAGTGTTCCCTTGTCCTGCCTCCGGTATCCCATGCTGTGCCTTGTTCCCGAAAATGTATAGTACCTGAGCCGTGCCTTGCCCCGCCTGTGGAATACTCCACGTCTGCTGTCGCCTGTCATCCCAGATACCATCCGCCACGTCTGGTGCAACCCACCACCTCCAGCCCCATCTGTGCCAGAGCCCTTGCGGCCATCCGAACTATCCCAGGTACCCTTGTGCTACACTCCTACTATAGACTTTGTGCACAGACTGTGAGTTGGTCAGATGCCTCTCTGCTATGGCGGAGAGGCCTAGTGGGTCCACATACCCCTAGATCGTGACACATGTAAGGCCACTTTCAGATGGCTGTATTTTAGCGTCTGTAGTACGGACGGACCTTACCTGGCTCAACTGAACCAAATTTAGAATACCATAGAGCCCTAATGTAATCTCTGTTCAGCATAGATGAACCGTGGAAGGTGTGGCTATTGGGGCTACTACGGACCCTATAATACAGGAATCCAAATCTCAGACTCATTGGGGGAGATCTAGTAAGACTGTTATACGCCAGTCTTAATATACAGATCGCTTGAGTATTTCTGGCCGTCTGTGTCCCAAAGAGATTTGCGCTCGTACTTAAGCCAGATTCTGGCGTGATTTTATAGTAAATTTTTCTGCCCGTAGGTAGTCCCGCCCCCGTTGGCTAAGCTCTACGCAATTTGTAGAAAAGCGATGTGAGCAGCACAAATGGCACAAGTTCTAATTTTTCCCACAAATTGCGACTTTCCTGCCATTTTGCATCTTTTCTACACCAGAAAACTGCCGTATAAAAATAAATTCATTTCCCCAATTGTTTTCAATAATGAAATTAAAACAGATAATCTAATAGAATGTATAAGATAAGAAGGTGCTAAATGATTAAACTTATCCTTTTCTTGGATAGCTAAAATACAAATCATAAAAATTAATTTCCTTCCCATTATTTTATGCAGTTTTTTTTTAGATTTATTCCTTTTGAGGATTTTCAAGTCTGCAATTATGGAATTACAAGAGCTTATTTCCTTTTTTGTATGGGGTTCAATGCATGCTAAGATTGCTAAATTCACACTGTATGACCTAACAAGTTCCGACCTCAAACAAAGCGGCTGCTCTACTCGAGCCGATAAAAGTATGCTTGGCAGAACCGGCTGATACCAGGTGGCTTCACTTAGAAATTGTACAAACAGGTGTTAGCCCTTTTTATTTAAAGGTCTATTTGTTTATTATCTACTTGGTCTTAAAGGGTAACTAAACTTTCTAAAAACTTTTGACATGTCATAGTAACATGTCAGAAGTTTTGACTGGTGGGGGTCTGAGCACTGAGAGCTGTGCTGCTTAGTTTCTGATAAGCTTTCATTGGAGCGGTGTACGGAAACAATAGAAAGTCTATTGAGAGTCCATACACTGATTGACTTTCCAAGGAAAGTCAATCGGAAACTAAGCAGCACAGCGCTCACCCCAACACTTCTGCCACTTCAAATCTTCTGACATGTCACTATCACGTCAAAAGTTTTTTAAAAGTTTAGCTAGCCTTTTTAAAGTTTACTCAAAACTAGAATCTATTAATGTTTCTGTTAAGGATCTGCCAGGCACAGCTTCTGTATCCACGCCCATAGGTAATCAGTCTGCACCTGCTTCTATGTCTGTGAGACTAACTCCATCTTCCACCACTCAGGATGTCAGGCTTAGGAGTGGGAGAGCCTATCACAGCCTGGCCAGACGGAGCTAGCTCCTGCCCTCTGTCTATTTATACCTGCCTTTCCTGTTCCTCCTTGCTTGTGATTCTTCTCTGTTGGTTTCCTGGCCCTTCTGCAGCTTCTTGAACTACTTGTCCCTGCTTCGTATTGACCCTGGCTTACTGACTACTCTTCTGCTCTGTGTTTGGTACCTCGTTCACTCCTGGTTTGACTCGGCTTGTTCACTACTCTCCTGCTCTACGTTTGGCACCTCGTACTCTCCTGGTTTGACTCGGCTCGTTCACCACTTTTGTTGCTCTCGGTGTTGCCGTGGGCAACTGCCCCGTTTCCCTTTGTTCTGTGTTTCCTTGTCTGTTGTCTGTCGTGCACTTATTGAGTGTAGGGACCGTCGCCCAGTTGTACCCCGTCGCCTAGGGCGGGTCATTGCAAGTAGGCAGGGACTGAGTGGCGGGTAGATTAGGGCTCACTTGTCTGTTTCCCTATCCCTGTCATTACATAATCACAAGCCCATATACCTACTCTACCCTGGTCCCTCACACCACTATGGACCCCCTTGAGACCCTGGTTCAGCAAATGCAGGGTCCCTCCCTACAGGTCCAGGCCCTGGCTCAGAGGGTCAACCAGCCTGATGCTACCATGGTAGTACCCCTCACCTCACCTCTTGAACCCCACCTCAAGTTGCCTGACCAGTTCTCAGGGGACCGGAAGACTTTTCTCTCCTTTTGGGAGAGTTTTAGGCTCTATTTTCGTTTAAAGCCCCACTCCTCAGGTTCTGAGAGCCAGCGGGTGGTTATAATTATGTCCCGGCTCCAGGAAGGGCCCCAAGAATGGGCCTTCTCCTTGGCTCCTGATGCCCCTGAACTTTCCTCTGTTGATCTTTTCTTTTATGCTCTCGGACTCATTTATGACGAGACTGACAGGACTGCCTTTGCCGAGAGTCAGCTGGTGACCTTACGTCAGGGTAAGAGACCTGTTGAGGAGTATTGCTCTGACTTTAGGAAGTGGTGCGTAGCTTCTCGGTGGAATGACCCTGCCTTAAGGTGCCAGTTTAGGTTGGGTCTGTCGAACGCCCTGAAAGATCTGCTAGTTAGCTATCCCTCTTCTGACTCCCTAGACCAGGTTATGGCTTTAGCGGTATGACTTGACCGACGTCTCAGGGAACGACAACGTGAACGTTTATGTGTTTTCTCCTCTGACTCCCCCATGATGCCTCCCGAGGTTCCGTTGCTTCGTTCTTCCACGGAAGACTCGGAGGTACCTATGCAACTCGGGGCCTCCGTGTCCCCCCAACAACGTAGAGAGTTCCGCAGGAAGAATGGTCTCTGCTTCTATTGTGGGGATGAAAAGCATCAAGTGAACACCTGTGCTAGGCGTAAGAATAAGCAGCTGTAAAACTTCCGCGCCTAAGTGATCATCGGGGAGGTCACTTGGGTGCACAGGTATTTCCCGTAAATATGAAACGTAATAAAATCTTGCTTCCCTTTCAGGTCTCTTTTGGTGGTAGGTCTGCTACCGGCAGTGCCTTCGTGGATTCAGGGTCGTCTGCTAATATCATGTCTGTGGAATTTGCTATGTCTCTAGCTATGCCTTTGATTGATTTGCCTAAACCTGTCCCGGTAGTGGGTATCGACTCCACTCCTCTTGCTAATGGTTATTTTACACAGCATACCCCTGTTTTTGAACTCCTTGTTGGCTCCATGCATTTAGAGCAGTGCTCTGTACTGTTGATGCAGGGATTATCGTCCGATTTGGTTTTAGGCCTTCCCTGGTTGCAGTTGCATAATCCCACGTTTGACTGGAATACTGGGGATCTTACCAAATAGGGTAATGAATGCTTGACGTCATGTTTTTCTGTTAATTCTAATTCTCCCCCTGAGGAGGTGAACACGCTACCTGAGTTTGTTCAGGACTTCGCTGATGTTTTCTCTAAGGAGGCCCCCGAAGTGTTACCTCCTCATAGAGAATACGATTGCGCTATCGACTTGGTACCAGGAGCTAAGCTCCCTAAGGGTAGGATATTTAATCTCTCTTGTCCCGAACGTGAAGCCATGAGAGAGTATATCCAGGAATGCCTGGCCAAGGGTTACATTCGCCCCTCTACTTCTCCGGTAGGTGCTGGCTTCTTCTTCGTAGGGAAGAAGGATGGTGGTCTTAGGCCATGCATTGTCTACCGTAACTTGAATAAGGTCACTGTAAGGAACCAGTATCCCCTTCCTTTGATTCCTGATCTCTTTAATCAGGTTCAGGGGGCCCAATGGTTCTCTAAGTTTGATCTACGGGGGGGGCGTATAACCTTATCCGCATCAAAGAGGGGGATGAGTGGAAGACTGTGTTTAACACGCCCGAAGGTCATTTCGAATACCTCGTCATGCCCTTTGGGTTGTGTAATGCTCCCGCGGTCTTCCAGAATTGCATAAATGAGATTTTAAGAGATTACCTGGGGGTATTTCTTGTAGTGTACATTGATGACATACTTGTGTTTTCCAAGGACTGGTTCTCCCACATTGAGCATGTCAGGAAGGTGCTCCTGGTCCTTCGGGAAAACAAACTGTTTTAGTAGACCGAAAAATGTGTGTTTGGGGTGCAGGAGATACCATTTTTGGGTCAAATCCTCACTCCTCATGAATTCCGCATGGACCCCGCCAAGGTCCAGGCTGTGGCGGAATGGGTCCAACCTGCCTCCCTGAAGGCGTTACAGTGTTTCTTGGGGTTCGCTAATTATTACAGGAGATTTATTGCTAACTTCTCGGTCATCGCTAGGCCTCTTACGGACCTCACTCGCAAGGGTGCTGATCTCCTCGGCTGGCCTCCTGAGGCTGTCCAGGCTTTTGAGGTCCTTAAGAAGTGCTTTATCTCGGCCCCGGTGTTGGTTCAGCCCAACCAAATGGAGCCATTTATCGTGGAGGTTGACGCGTCCGAGGTGGGAGTGGGGGCTGTCTTGTCCCAGGGTACCAGGTCCCTCACCCATCTCCGTCCCTGTGCCTACTTCTCCAGGAAGTTTTCGCCCACTGAGAGTAACTATGATATTGGCAACTGCGAACTCTTAGCCATTAAATGGGCATTTGAAGAGTGGCGCCACTTCCTGGAGGGGGCTAGGCACCAGGTAATGGTCCTTACTGACCACAAGAATATGGTTTTCCTAGAATCGGCCCGGAGGCTAAACCCGAGACAAGCTCGATGGGCGTTATTTTTTACCAGATTCAATTTTTTGGTTACCTATAGGGCTGGGTCTAAAAATATTAAGGCTGATGCACTGTCGCGTAGCTTCATGGCCAGCCCTCCTTTGGAGGAAGATCCTGCTTGTATTTTGCCTCCAGGTATAATCATTTCCTCTATTGAGTCTGATTTAGTCTCTGAAATTGCTGCTGATCAAGGTTCAGCTCCCGGGAACCTTCCTGAGAACAAGCTGTTTGTTCCCCTGCAATTCCGGCTAAGGGTACTTAGGGAAAATCATGACTCCGCACTATCTGGTTATCCAGGCATCCTGGGTACCAAGCACCTCATTGCCAGAAACTATTGGTGGCCTGGGTTGCCTAAAGACGTTAAGGCCTACGTCGCCGCTTGTGAGGTTTGTGCTAGGTCCAAGACTCCCAGGTCCCGACCAGCGGGCTTACTAAATTCTTTGCCCATTCCCCAGAGACCTTGGACCCATATCTCCATGGATTTTATCACCGATTTGCCTCCATCTCAAGGCAAGTCGGTGGTGTGGGTTGTAGTAGACTGCTTCAGTAAGATGTGCCACTTTGTGCCCCTCAAAAAGCTACCCAATGCTAAGACGTTAGCTACCTTGTTTGTCAAACACATCCTGTGTCTCCATGGGGTCCCTGTCAATATTGTTTCTGACAGAGGGGTACAATTTGTTTCATTGTTTTGGAGAGCCTTCTGTAAAAAGTTGGAGATTGATCTGTCCTTCTCCTCTGCCTTCCATCCTGAAACTAATGGCCAAACCGAGAGGACTAATCAGTCTCTAGAACAATATTTAAGGTGTTTTATCTCTGACTGTCAATATGATTGGGTCTCATTCATTCCCCTCGCAGAATTTTCCCTTAATAACCGGGTCAGTAACTCGTCAGGGGTCTCCCCCTTTTTCTGTAATTTTGGGTTCAATCCACGGTTCTCCTCCGTTTCACCTGGTAGTTCCAACAATCCCGAGGTAGAGGTCGTTCATCGTGAACTGTGCACAGTCTGGGCCCAGGTTCAGAAGAACCTAGAGGCATCCCAGAGCGTACAAAAAACTCAGGCTGATAGAAGACGTTCTGCTAACCCCTTGTTTATGGTCGGGGATCTGGTGTGGCTATCATCAAAGAACTTGCGCCTTAAAGTCCCGTCCAAGAAGCTTGCTCCCCGGTTTATAGGGCCATACAAGGTCATTGAAGTCCTCAATCCTGTCTCCTTCCGACTGGAGTTGCCCCCATCTTTTCGAGTACACGACGTGTTTCATGCCTCCCTCCTTAAACGCTGCTCCCCGTCCTTGGCTCCCTCGAGGAAACCTCCTGTCCCCGTTCTCACCCCTGAGGGGGTAGAATTCTAGGTGGCCAAGATTGTGGACAGCAAGATGGTCCAAGGCTCCCTCCAGTACCTGGTCCATTGGAGAGGATACGGGCCTGAGGAGAGGACTTGGGTACCCACCCGGGATGTTCACACTGGGGCATTGGTCAGGAGGTTCCACCTTCGTTTCCCCAATAAACCAGGTCCATCTAGAAAGGGTCCGGTGGCCCCTCATAAAAGGGGGGGTACTGTTAAGGATCTGCCAGGCACAGCTTCTGTATCCACGCCCATAGGTAATCAGTCTGCACCTGCTTCTATGTCTGTGAGACTGACTCCATCTTCCACCACTCAGGATGGCAGGCTTAGGAGTGGGAGAGCATATCACAGCCTGGCCAGACGGAGCTAGCTTCTGCCCTCTGTCTATTTATACCTGCCTTTCCTGTTCCTCCTTGCTTGTGATTCTTCTCTGTTGGTTTCCTGGCCCTTCTGCAGCTTCTTGAACTACTTGTCCCTGCTTCATATTGACCCTGGCTTACTGACTACTCTCCTGCTCTGCGTTTGGTACCTCGTTCACTCCTGGTTTGACTCGGCTTGTTCACTACTCTCCTGCTCTACGTTTGGCACCTCGTACTCTCCTGGTTTGACTCGGCTCGTTCACCACTCTTGTTGCTCTCGGTGTTGCCGTGGGCAACTGCCCCGTTTCCCTTTGTTCTGTGTTTCCTTGTCTTGTATTGAGTGTAGGGACCGTCGCCCAGTTGTACCCCGTCGCCTAGGGTGGGTCGTTGCAAGTAGGCAGGGACTGAGTGGCGGGTAGATTAGGGCTCACTTGTCTGTTTCCCTATCCCTGTCATTACAGTTTCCCTTTTAGATATAGAACAAAACTATGTGTACCAAGAATGGCATAAATAGTAACCTCTCAGAATTAACCTATTTCAGAGATCTATTGCCGAATCTAAATCTTACTACTTGAACAAAGTTGGGCATGAAAACACTTCAAGATATATATGGTGGTTGGCAACTTGTTGATTTAACTAAAATGCCAATACAAGCTCAGCCTTTTTCCAGTGCTTAAAGAGGCTCTGTCACCATATTATAAGTGCCCTATCTCCTACATAATCTGATCGGCGCTGTAATGTAGATAACAGCAGTGGTTTTTATTTTGAAAAACGATCATTTTTGAGCAAGTTATGAGCAATTTTAGATTTATACAAATTAGTTTCTTAATAGCGTGATTGTGCAGTGAAAGAAGCTGGGCTGGAACAATGAGAAATGTATGACGCTGATTGGTCACTGATTGGTCAGTGTCATAAACTCCTCTGTACAACGCCCAGTTGGTAAAAAGTAAAAACACGCCCAGTTGTCTATTAAGAAACGAATTAGCATAAATCTAAAATTGCTCATAACTTGCTGAAAAAATTATAGTTTTTCAAAATAAAAACCACTGCTTTTATCTACTTTACAGTGCCAATCAGATTATGTAGGAGATAGGGCACTTATAATCTGGTGACGGAGCCTCTTTAAGGATCAGGGCCAGGGCCGGACTAGGACATAAAATCAGCCCTGGCATTTTAAAGCACAGAGGCCTACCTACTGTCCATGAAATATGTGTGCGCGGTTGCAGACCCCCCCCCCCCCCCCCGTTCAGATATAAAAATAATTATACATTGTTTGTGATGCTCCTTGCGGCCTTTCTTTTGTGTTATTCAGATATTTCATAAATCAATAAATCCCACAAAACTGCTAAATTGGAGCAGTATGTGATGGACTGAATGTATACACTGGTCACAACTTTCATACACGAATGGTCTGATTATCCCTTATAAAATGTTTGAGCAGCAAAGAAGGAAAACAGCAGGAATGGAGACCTACTGGTGATGGTGACAATACCCAGACATATACTCTCTACAATCATATTTACATTTTTTTAGTAATGTAAATAGAATATTGCAGAAATATTAAGAATATATGTGTGCAATAAATAAAATAGATCATACACCACTAGGATATATAATGTGTTCATAATTTATTTATTAAATTAATTTTTGTCAGTAAGGATAGATTAGACATTATTTAATAATTAGGTGGATTATTTTAATATTTCAGTGATCCTTTACTGCGCAAATTCATCATATTCTTAAAAATGGAGCTATATACTATACACACACACTACAATGCAGTTATATATGGTGTTCACATGAATATTGCCATCATATATACTGTACACATAAATAACACCAATATATACTGTACACAAATAATTTTGATATATATATATATATTTCTGTAATTATTGCCACTATATACAGTCCCGGAAGAAAGTTTTGGGAGTGCTACAAATTTTGGTTTTCACACACTCTGCTGCTTCAGTGTTTTTAGATCTTTTAGTTAGACGTCTCTATGGTATACTTACGTACAATTAAAAGCATTTCATAAGTTTTTTAACTTTTATTGACATACATCAAGTTTATGCAAAGACTCAATATATACGGCAGTGGCGGATTAAGTAGAACAGAGGCCCTGGGCAAATATCCAAACTTGGGCCCACCTGCCGCGCCGTAACTATTTTTAACATTAAATTTTTGTGCAAGAATTAACAAATGGGTGTTACGATTCCCCTTGTCAAAGGGCTGTGTCACCACATCCCGCCAGTCTCCAACCATCGCTGACCGTATCACACTGTGCAGGAACCCATCCTCCTGACAAGGAGAATGGTAACATCTATTTGTTTATCAATCCTGGGCTACACGGAGACCATTAGTAGAATGCAAGTATTTCTTATAATAAACATGTCAGGAGAGGTGACATTCTCCATAAATCCAATGACTCACAGGTGACGTCTTCTCAGATTCTAGTATTTTTTTTTCCTCTTTTCTTCTCCATCTAGTCCAGTCCTCTTCACGACTACTTCCGGCCAGTCTCCATTTCTGCAGAATTTGCCACTGATGTCTTTGGCTCCTAACTTTTCCAACATTTCCACACCTATAAACGAAGATAAAATTCTCATGGTGCCACACTCTATGCCCCTAAATATAATAATAACCATACACTGTGCCCCTGAATAAAATAGTACTAAACACTGTGCCCCAGAATATAATTGTGTCAAACACTGTAAAGTAAAGCACCACATACACAGTGTCACCTGTAGAATGTGCCACACACCCCCTGTAGGTAGCATCACACATGCCCCTGTAGATAGCATCACACACGCCCTGTAGATAGCACCTCACCCCCCCTTGTAGATAGCATCTCACACCCCCCTGCAGATAGCATCTCACACACACCCCTGTAGATAACACTACACACAACCATGTAGATGTCATCACACACAGCCCTGTAGATAGCACCACCCTTTTATAGATAGCACCACCACTATATGTATCTGTATGGCAGATAGTGCCACACGGCCCACCTATTGAAAATGCCACCCCCTGTAGATAGCGCCACACAGCCCTCTGTAAATAGTGCCACATAGCCCACCCTGTGGAAAGCGGCACCCCCCTGTAGATAGTGCCACACAGCCCCCTGTAGAAATTGCCACGACCCGTAGATAGCGCCACAATGCCCTCTGTAGAAAGTGCCACCCCTCCCGTAAATACGGCAAACAGATTTCTGTAGAATGCGCCATCCCCCCTCCCCTGTAGATAGCGCCACACTTACCTGTCTCCATTCCAGCACCGTCCTCTTCTCCAGCGATGCAGGCCTGGTCTCTTTTCATGCTGAAAAAAATCATTGTTCATCACCAAATTGCTCCTGGATTGTTGGGAGAAGATTTCTTGGAGGATGTTTAGATTACATTCTTTATTCATGGGTGTGTTCTTAGGCAAGATTGTGAGTGAGCTCACTCTCTTGGATGAAAAGCAACCCCACACAGGTCTGCCTGGATGCTTTACTGTTGGCATGACACAGGACTCACAGTAGCGCTCACCTTTTCTTCTTCGGACAATCATTCTTCCAGATGCCCCAAACAGTCTTAAGGGGCTTCATTAGAGAAAATAACTTTACCCCCGGTATCTGCAGTCCAATCCCCGTACTTCCTGCCTGTCCTTGATGTTTTTCTTGGAGAGAAATGGCTTCTTTGCTGCCGCCCTTGACACCAGGCCAGCCTCCAAAAGCCTTTGCCACACTGTGAGTGCAGATGCACTAACGTCTGCCTGCTGACATTCCTGAGCAAACGCTGCACTGGTGTTGAACCAATCCCGTAGCTGAATCCCCTTTAGGAGACAGTCGTGGCACTTGCTGGACTTTCTTGAGCGACCTGAAGCCTTCTTCACAGCAATCAAACCCCTTCTCCTTGAAGTTCTTGATGATCTGATGTATGGTTGATTTAGAGGCAATCTTAGAAGCAGCAATGTCCATTCCTGTAAAGCCATTTGATGCAAAGCTATGATGACTGCATGTGTTTCCTTGGAGGTAACCATGGTTAACAAAAGAAGACAATAATTTCAAGCACCATCCCAATGATTTCAAGCAACCAGTCTGCTCTTATAATTCAATCAGCATGACAGAGTGATATCAGCTGCCTTGTCCTCCATTGACACTTTCTCCTGAGCTAACGAGAAGATCACTGAAATTAGGTTAGCAGGTCATTTTGTGGCAGGGCTGAAATACAGTAAAAATTGGGTTTTGTGATTAAGATCATTTTCATGGCAATAAGAAAATTGGTGATAATTTATGATTTTTGTGAAAACCCCTTTAAAAACAAACAAACCAGCCCACTGTACACCAGTCCATCTGGCTTTTGCCAGAACTGACAGATGGCCAGTACAGCTCTGATCAGGGCTTTTAATAGACAGGATATGAGACCTGGCATCAAGATTAAATAAGTATAGGCATGCGGAGAAGAAATAAATCTCTTTTAAACTGGGGAGAAAATGAATATGATGAGCTCGGAAAATGGTTTTAAATAAAATTAATGAAATAAAAAAAAATCTTTTTACAATGCTGGAATCAAGCTTTGAGGTGATCCAGTAAAGTTCCACACTGCATAAACCATGTACCATATAGAGGCTATTCGTAAACTACAGCTAAATTGGTATTTAACTCAAGTCAGATTAGTTAAATTTTACTGTGACTCTCTTAATCTGTGTTGACACCAGTGTCATGCAAAAGGCAGCTTGTTCCATATTTGGTAGGAATACCTTAAAATAAAGAACTTTTGTCAAGAAGTTATTGGCCCGATATCTAGGCTATGTCAAAAAGATATTTTCCCCTACCGTAACTAGCTGTTTTGAATAGATACCATATAAATGAAGATGGGTTGTTAATCGGATTCTCATGGCAGCTAGATCAGAAATTTGCATCTAAATGACAATCGGAGAGCTCTCCTTAACCCGTTAGTGACCGGCCCATCGTGTTTTTACGTCGGTCACTAACGGGCCTTATTCCGATGCCATAGACTTTTTACGTCGCGGCATCGGAATAAGTAAACAGAGCAGGGAGCTGTCAAACCTCCCTGTTCTCAGCTGCCAGAAGCAGCTGAGGGCTGGGAGCGTCCCTGCTCTGCCGGGTGAGATCGATATTAGTATCGATCTCACCCGTTTAACCCCTCAGATGCGGTGCACAATAGCGTGCACCGCATCTGAGTGGTTTTGGAGAGAGGGAGGGAGCTCCCTCTCTCTCCCACCGACACCCGGCGATACGATCGCCGAGTGTCTGTGTCTCCAATGGCAGCCGGGGGCCTAATAAAGGCCCCCAGGTCTGCCTGGAGCGAATGCCTGCTAGATCATGCCGGAGGCATTACCTAGCAGATGCCTGTCCGTGTTAAACGGACAGGCAGTAATACACTGCAATACAAAAGTATTGCAGTGTATTATAAATGCGATCGCAGAATTGCATATTATAGACCCCTAGTGGGACTAGTAAAAAAGTGAAAAAAAAGTTTAATAAAGTTAATTTAAAAAAAAATGTGAAAATAAATGAAAAACCCAGCTTTTCCCCTTACAAAATGCTTTACTATTAAAAAAACAAAATAAAGTAAAAAAGTTACATATATTTGGTATCGCCGCGTCCGTAACGACCCCGACTATAAATCGATTACATTATTTAACCTGCACGGTGAACGCCGTAAAAAAAGTAATAAAAAACTATGGAAAAATTGCTGTTTTCTGTGAATACTGACTTTAAGAAAAATGTGATAAAAAGTGATCAAAAAGTCGCATTTACTCCAAAATGGTACCAATAAAAACTACAAGTCTTCCCGCAAAAAAAAAGCCCTCATACAACTGCATCGGCGAAAAAATAAAAACGTTACGGCTCTTCAAATATGGAGACACAAAAACAAATAATTTTGAAAAAAAAGCGTTTTCACTGTGTAAAAGTAGTAAAACATACAAAAACTATACAAATTTGGTATCGTTGCAATCGTAACAACCCGCTGAATAAAGTTATTGTGTTATTTATATCACACGGTAAACGGCGTAGATTTAA
The DNA here is from genome assembly GCF_050947455.1 of Rhinoderma darwinii. NCBI lineage: Eukaryota > Metazoa > Chordata > Amphibia > Anura > Rhinodermatidae > Rhinoderma > Rhinoderma darwinii. The sequence continues at coordinate 49,728,326 of NC_134697.1, read as the reverse complement.
GACGCGAAAAAGAGTGGCGAAATTTCAGGTTTTTTTCTATTTCCCCCCAAATAAAAGTTAATAAAAGTTAATCGATAAATAATATGTCCCCAAAATGGTGCTATTAAAAAATACAACTTGTCCCGCAAAAAACAAGACCTTATACAGCTATGTCGACGCAAAAATAAAAAGGTTATAGCTCTTGGAATGCGACGATGGAAAAACTTAAAAAATGGCTTGGTCATTAAGGTCTAAAATAGGCTGGTCATTAAGGGGTTAAATAAGAAGGGTAATTTCTACAGTGAACCGATACCACCTTTATGGAACATGTATGGAGGAACATGGGGTTCATTGAATTAATAATCTACATAATTAATGGGATTATTGGACGGAGGACCTGATATTATATAGTGGGTAGGAAATTGCGAGTGTGTGTGCGCGTGCGTGTGTGTGTGTGTGTGTGTGTGAATGTGTGTGTGCGTGTGTTTCTCTTTTTTCTTTTTTTTTTTCCTTCTAATGGTTTATTTTGTTTTTCTGATGACCAAGATGTATGGATTTGTGTATCTTCATGTGGTAATGTTTTGTATACATGTTGCTCTTACAAAAGGAAAATAAAAACTAATATAGGTTGTGTTCTAGCACAGTTGTGTGTCTTGTGCAAAGATTTCATTAGTGCTCCCTCACTTTCCTCAACATTTTTCTGCCAGCCATTTTTTTTTCTTCACAGCATCTGGCCCAGTGCAACCATACCCCAATATTTGCCCTACAGTTAAAGCGGTCGTGGGCACTAGTTCCTCTATGGAGATACCCTACTATTGCAAAACATTAGGCATTACTTTGTAGCACTGCTAAAAAATGTTTGCCTATAGGCTCTTGAGATGTAAAGCCATCATTAATATTCTATAAATATTACAGAGAAAACAGTGCTTAGTCTTCTCCTTTCGCAAAACATTTATCTACTGACTAACTGAGGGGCTAGAGCTCAACTAAAGAGGTAGGGCTTAGTTTGGCGTATTTATATTTTTAGATGGAGTACTGGAGGAAAGCCTAAGACTTTACCCTAAAATACAAGCCTCCTGAGACTTATAGAAAACTTGTTCTCACTCTTTTTTTGGGATATGTAAGAAGAGGAAAATATATTAAAAATTGCTACAATTTAGTTTTTTAATTTTATTGTCCCTTTTAATAAAATTTTCCATTTTTTTTTCTTTCATTCTCAGCGCTTGACAGGCTATAAATCGTTTTCAAAAATTTTTCTTTTTAACTTGAGCAATGTATTTTGCTGTCAAATCCCGTTGGCAGCTTTTTATAAACCAGGTGGCATTGCCATGTAAAGCAATTAGTAGATTCCAGATGTACATCAGTATATCAAAGCAGGCTGCGTCAAATTAGAATTGGCCCAACGGGCATAAAAAATGGATTTTAGGGTAGTAGAAGCAGATATTTAAAGTAATGAGATCTGCTTACATTGCATCAAGCAAGACAGAGAGCCCACTTTAGACAGATTATGAGTCACTTAATCGCCATTGTATATTACTGTGTTTTGTTTACGGCTAAAATAAATATAGTCGCCATATGTTGTTGCCTAGTAGCACTCTCTTGAGTTTTATTGCACTATTTGAATGAGGGATAGATTTAATTGAATATTCAATCACATATCTGTATATTAAACAAACAAAAAAGAGCAAACATTTATATACACATTAAAGATGTAATTCATAGCCAAGTGCAAAATATCCTGTGTATAGTGTATTGCAGCAAATTACGGTTTTTGTTGTGAAAATGGTAGCCTATTATATTTATAAAGAATAATTCCACACAAGTTCTGCCAAGGTTCTAATTTCACTCAGTTTGAATACATTTATTTCTGTTTTTAGTTTGTGTAGGGTTTCATAGACATTTTTATTGAAAAAATAGGGAAATTCATAAATGCATAAATAATAGATTCCATTACAAACCTTATTCTATACTGCTTAGTAGGAAGTTAGTGTATATACATTTTAACTTATTAAAGGGGACTATATTCATATTTTATTCAAGGATAAGATCAGTTCAACTGAAGGGACCCATGGGAATGCCTTTAGAAGACTATGCCCACATTGGCCTTAAAATGCAGTACACACATCTGTTGTCTTTTCATATTCTATAAAGGAGAAAGGCTAAAACACTTCTTTGAACTATAGCCAGTATTTTTGTTAGGGTAGAACAAACGGAGGGCCCCCAACTAGCATGTGTCATTTATAGTACAGATCTACTCGTGGCCATTTTTGGGACCCCTACTGCTCCAGTGCCCAGATGCTACCACAACCTCTGCTGTTCCCATGTTACTTGCCTGGGATCAGGTATTTTTGCTATTCATCTGTGTGTAGGATAAAATACATCATTTGTCGGTTTACAGGGGTGTAATTTGAAGTTCCCAGGCCTCACTGCAAAATCTGTAACAACGTCCTTCCATCACAGGTACACGTCGGGACTATTTTCCGATGTATACTTCAGATGGAAGGCTGCCACTGTATAGGCATAAAGTGGTACGTGGAGGCAATAGGCTCCCAAAGTAAGAAAAATAGTATACCGTGAAGTAAATCTTTTTGTAATCTATCCCTCTGTATACAATAACATAGTCGACTACATTATTGTATGCAGCAATAATAAAAAAAAGTATGCTATTGCGGCATATAACAAAAGGACACCCTTTTTGCATATGCCAGGTAAATGGGAATCTATGGATACATTTGGAGTATGTGCTGGGAGCTTTCCTGGTGCATATGCTGAATGTAGGGCTCCAATGCGATGGGGAAACAGCCTAAAATGGATGTCACCTGTTGTTGTGTTTTTTCTTTTTACTTCTTGGATTGCGATCTGGAACAAAAATGCGATCAATGAAGGGCAGAATTAGTAAGTGTTATCAGTTAAAAAAAATTTTATTTTAAAAATACAGTTCAAGTCATTTTCAGTATTTTTAGTAGTCTTTATCATATGACGAAGAAACACCTAAAATCAATACAAAAAACGTTGTCTTTGTTTGTTACGTATATCATGCTGTGATAAAACGCACTAAATTTACGTGTATACTAAGGGCCCTTTTACACTGGCCAATTATTGGGCAAACGAGCGTTCACAGAACGCTCATTCGCGATAATTGCCTGTGTCAACAGGGCAACGATCAGCTCATTCATTGGCTGATTGTATAGTTTTAAATGCTGAAAATATTATTGTTGTCGGCAGCACATGTGTAAATAGGGAGACATGCTGCCGACATGATACAAATGTATGGGGACGAGCGATCGTAGCAACGAGCGCTCATCCCCATGCTAGCTTCTTGTGAAAGGAGCAAACGAGCGCCGATCAACCAAGACCACCCTAACCAAGAACAAGTGATTTAATAAATTCTTAAGTACATTTAATTTTAAACACATCAGAATACCTGAAGAAATTTACAGGATTAACGTTAGATTTACTTTACAATGAGGAGAGGTGATATCTAGGGTTATCAACATAGAAGATTCCATCTGGGTTTAAATAATGAGCATACAAAGTGCTTGGACAAATATCTTTAATAAACTGTCTGGAATGAACTGGACTACTGCATGCTGTAAGGGCCCTTTTACCCCTGCTAATTATCGGGCAAACTAGCGTTCACAGAACGCTCGTTCCCGATAATTGCCCTGTATAAACAGGATAGTGATCAGCCCTGTGTAAGCCATCAGCCCTGTGTAAACAGAACAGCAATCAGCTGATGAATGAACAAACGCTCGTACATCGGCTGGTTGTACCATTTTAAATGACGGAAATGTTATCATTGTCGGCAGCTCATCTCCGTGTATAAACAGGGAGACGTGCTGCCAATATGATAGTAATAGGTTCCTATAGTCGATAAGGAGAGTCTCAGACTACTGCTTTGCCTTAGGGCCCTTTTAAACAGGTCACTTATCGGGCAAACAAGCGTTCACAAAATACTTGTTCCGGATAAATGTCTTGTGTAAACAGGACGACGATCAGCCCATGCTCTTTCAACGGCTGATTGTATCATTTTAAATGCCAAAAATACTATCGTTGTCGGCAGCACATCTCCCTGTGTAAACAGGGAGATGCGCTGCCAGCATAATAGAAATGTATGGGGACAAGCGATCGTAGTTATGAGCGCTCATCCCTATACATAGCTCTTTGTGAAAGGAGAAAACGAGCGCCAATCAACGAACTGTCTCGTTGATCGGCGCTCATTTACACGTCCCATATCAGGCCGTGTAAGACCAGCTTAAGTTATTCTATAGAGTAATTTAGAAAGGCATTTACTTCAGGTAATATACAGAACTTCACTGCTGTATTTCAGTCAGACTTTACAAAATGTTGATACAAAATAAAACTGAGAAATCTGTACAGTATAAAGTTCTCTTCACACTGGCATCATGGCTTCCATGTTTTCAGATTCACGATGGCTGTAAGAGACCCTCGTTGATTTTATTATTTGTCTGTCAGGTTTCCATTTTTGTTTTTACTAGATGGAGCAGAAGAGAATTAACACAAGTGTGAACAGAGCCTATTTGCATTTAATGTGTGTCTATTTAACAAAACAATGTCCACTTTAATAACACTTCTTATGCATATCGTAAATATCCGTGAAATAATAGTTTGTGTTCAGTGGACTGAGGATCCTTGATGATCCACTAGTCCAGGAATTCTTAAAAAGTTATCTGCACTGCTATCCGTCTCATGTGGAGGTGATTGCCCCCTGCTTGGCTGCATGCACTTTGCTGTAGGTGATCTCCTTTTCTTGCTACAGGCCTCTAAGATATAGGAAAATGAATGAAAAGTACCTTGTATACAAGTGTATATAATTATAGAATGGATTAATAAAATAACCATACAAGCAGAGGGAAGCATAGGCTAAGTACTAAACTCAGGAGTCTAACGAGTGAAAAGATATGGATGCCTACTGTATATGGCTAGCAAACAATGTATCATCATGAATTTTATATATAAAACACAAAAGGAAGTGAAGGGTGACCAAGCAAGGGGTGTAGGAGAGGAGGTTGGACTGCAGAAACAGAGATCTTCTAATCCTAATAGAAAAGGAACAGACTTGGGAGAATCTTCATATGGTTCAGTGTGCCTCAGTAGAAGGATATGGGAGAAAGGGAGGTTATTAAAATCCAGGAACAGGGTCACATTAAAATCCCAGTGCCGACCCAACAGCAAAGAGCTTCGTGTCGTCAGTCGGACTTGTCATTACACCTAGGAATACCCGTGCATGAAGAGAAAGCTGTGACTTCTTGATTCACCTTCTGGCTGTCCATAAGTGAGCTGAGACACTTTAGTGTAGATGCTGAAGACCGGAACTTTGCACAAAATAGGTTGCAGCAGTAGAGGGAGAGGAAGACCACTGTCCATCCAAAGTCCTCAAATGAATTTGCATCTTGAGTGATCTATATCTCTTAGGGAAGGCTTTTCTCACTGACCTGACATTAAGGACACTCATGATAACTGAAGATGCCATAGCTGATGGCAGTAAGAAGTGGTACGTAGACAGCCTGCCAGCAACCTGAGCTTGGGAGTGTCCAGCTCCTGGAAGTAATGACTGCTCCAGTGTTCAGCCTTTTGTATTCCGCCAGCAGCCCTTAAAAAAGTAGGCAGTGTAAAGGACGAAAGGGACCCGCATGATGGAATAGTGGAGTCCTCTTACAAAGCCTTTCAAAGAGTGGGCAGGGAGGCAAGCGACACAGTTCACATGAGGGAACATTTCAACCCGCTGAGATAAGTTGGCAACTTCAGATCTATTCAAAACATTTAGTAGTAAGAATGCCGAACCATTGCGGGAAAATACATCAAACATAGAGTTGGATACAGAGCTTAAATGAAATATGTCTTAATCTGTGCCCATTCAGTTATGTCCCAAGTAATGTTTTTTAATTTCTGCGATGCTGAGATATAATTCCTGAGGTCCAAAGCCTAAAGAGAAATTCTGATGATGACATATACCTTTTTGCCATCTATCAAGTCCAGTTTTATCAAGGCGTTCATGTGTTCATTCAAATGACCAAAAACAATAATCTTTTCTTCCTACCCTGCTTGAATAGTGGCAGGTGTGTGTGTTTATGTGGTGACCAATGTCCCCTCTAAGTCTTGGCAGCTCCTGAGTGGGGCAGTTAGGGAGCAGGGCAAGTCTCCATCAATGGTGGGCGATCTGATGACCAAAAGTAATACCCCCAGTAAACGGTAGTATAGCGACTAAATAAGAGAATAAGAAATCTTATTTTAAATTCGTTTTAATTACTTTTTTTAACACTATAATATTACAAGTTTACCAGTAAAATACACCGTTATAAACACCAATTGTAGGCCTCAATGAAAGAATCCCTCATTACACCACTGTCCCTATAGATAGGGCCACGCAGACCCCTTGTAGATAGTGTCACACAGACCCCATGTAGAAAGCGTTTTCCCCCTGTAGATAGCGCCACACACAGCTGCCCCTTGTAGATAGCTTCACACATCCCCCTGTAGATAGCGCCACACATCCCCCCCATAGATAGAGCTACACAGTCCCCCCAGAGATAGCGCCACACAGACCCCATGTAGATAGTGACACACGGACCCCCTGTAGCTAGCGTCTTCCCCCTGTAGATAGCGCCACACACAGCTGCCCCCTGTAGCATCACACATCCCCTTGTAGATAGCATCACACATCCCCCCTGTAGATAGCGCCACACAGACCCCCCTGTAGATACTGCCACACCGACCCCCCTGTAGATACTGCCACACCGACTCCCCTGTAGATACTGCCACACCGACCCCCCCCCTGTAGATACTGCCACACAGACCCACCTGTAGATACTGCCACACAGGCCCCCCAGTAGATACTGCCACACAGGCCCCCCCAGTAGATACTGCCACACAGGCCCCCCCCAGTAAATACTGCCACACAGGCCCCCCACTAGATACTGACACACAGTCCCCCCTGTAGATACTGCCAAACAGACCCCCCTGTAGATACTGCCACACACAGCTCCCTTGTATATATAGTGCCACACAGACCCCCTTGTATATAGTGCCACCCAGCAATCCCCCCTGTATATAGTGCTACACAGCAATTCCACCCTGTATATAGTGCTACACAGCCCCCGTCTCCCCTTGTATATAGTTCTACACAGCCCCCTCTCCTCTTGTATATAGTTCTACACAGCCCCCTCTCCCCTTGTATATAGTTCTACACAGCCCCCTCTCCCCTTGTATATAGTGCTACACAGCCCCCTCTCCCCTTGTATATAGTGCTACACAGCCCCAATATTCCCCTTGTATATAGCGCTACACAGCCCCCCTCTCCCCTTGTATATAGCGCTACACAGCCCCCTCCCCCCTTGTATATAGTGCTAGACAGCCCCCCTCTCCCCTTATATATAGTGCTACACAGCCCCCTCCACTTGTAAATAGCGCTACACAGCCCCCCTCCACTTGTAAATAGCGCTACACAGCCCCCTCCTCCCCTTGTGTAAATAGCGCTACACAGCCCCCTCCTCCACTTGTGTGTATATAGTGCTACACAGCCCCACTCCTCCCCTTGTGTATATAGTGCTACACAGCCCCACTCCTCCCCTTGTGTATATAGTGTTACATAGCCCCCCTCCTCCCCTTGTGTATATATTGTTACAAAGCAATCCCCCCTGTAAATAGCACTACACAGCCCCACTATTCCCCTTGTATATAGCGCTACACAGCCCCCTTCTCCCACAGCTCCTTAAAAAAAAAAAAAGATTGTACTTACCTTGCCCCGTTCCCGCGACAGATGGAGCGCTACACTGCCTCTCCAGTGGGACGCATACGCAGATCGGCGTGATGTGACGTCATCACGCCGGCCTGCGTGACTCCCAGTGCCCTATAGGCTGCAGGCTTAACGTGGCCTGCAGCCTATAGTATTCATTTGTATGTGCGTCCTGTGGACGCACATACAAGTGAATGTGGCTGTCGCTAGCACCGGGGCCCCCTCCGGTGCTAGTGACACAACTGCATCCGCCCGCGGCCGTGACAATGCGCGGGCTTGAAACTTTAGTGAGTGGGCGGACTGTGGAAGGTGTGCATCCGCGGCACCTTATAGGAAACACTGGTGGTGACATCAATGTATTTGGTGATTTGTATCCACACAAGATCTTCTTGACAAAAAAAACTGGACAGAAACAAATCAGGAAATGTCATCAGGGCTTTACATTGGGTTTGTAACTTCAGGTGATCAATTTCATCACTGAAGTAAGATACTATATTATAAGGGTTTTTTGAGCTTATGAAAACTACAGAAATGTACCTGTGTGTCTGAATGGTCACCACATTATGTCACCATATCAGAGAAGTTATTTTTCATTTTCAGCTGGTTGCACAGCTCGGTACAGCACTGTTTTAGGTTTGCTATGGCTTGCCATGGGCAGGATTACAGTTCCCATGATTTACAGACATTGCCTATATTTATAGATGCCAGCATGCCCCTTTATTACAAGGCGTAAAGTAGTTCTGAATGTATTCGCTGTAGGCTACTTTGACACAGCTCTGCTGTTCTGCTCCTAGACTCTGCACGATCTGCTGCCTAGCATGTAAAACTGACCCCTACAGAGACATGGAGGGAGGAGAGCAGATAGCAGTGGAGATAAGAGGCATGTAATGTGTGATGTCCTGTACTACAGGGAGAGGGGCAATAACCAAAAGTTAAGTGTATGGAACATTTCAGCTACAGACAGTACATTAGTAAGTAATAAATCTTACTGACGGTATAAAGGCTGTGCAATGATATAGGGTTATTAACTGAATTATTTCTAGCACAACAAATCCGGTATTACTTTGAACAAAGATGACCATCTCCACTACAGGGTATATAAACTATTGTGCAAAAGCTCATTGTACATCATTGCATCCACATCTTTTAATTTCTGTTAAAAAAAACAAAAAACAACAAAACAATATTTAAGCTATGCCTCCAGATTCTGCCTTATGATAAAAACTCATGAATAAAATGATTAAAAAGTGACTCTCATTTTATAAAACGTTTGACATGTCAAGTTTTGATCAGTGGGGGTCTGGGTGTTGAGACCCCTATCGATCGCTGAAATGAAGGAGGAAAAGCGTTCAGCCAAGCGCAGTGCCCATTCGGCTATAATGCTACATATATCTTCGGCTCTTCTTTGAGAGGCAGAGTTAGCTGAAGACTAACTCATAGAAGTCTATGAGTCCGTTTTCAGCTAACTCCGTATTCTGCCATTTTAATGGCCAACATCCCAATACAAAATTTAGAAAAGCCTGCAGGTTCATCTGTGTTTGGAGTAGACAGGTTCTTCATTGCCAATGTTTAATAATCAGAAACAGAATGTAGAAATTGCTTTGACTACACTTCAAAATGAAATGCATTAGTTTAAGATGAAATTAGTTATGACCTGATCAACCAAAAGAGCTCTGTAATCAAAACTAGAGTGGCGTTCACACTATCGTCATGCCACCAGATTTACTCCACCATTATATAATATTATGTTAAATAGCTGAGCAACTAATTTTCATCTCCTACAAAATCATGATAGGATTTACATACATGATTTCAGAACTAATATATTCACCTTGTTTAAAGTGCATCATTTTATGACTTGTCAGTTGTGCTCTATTGTGTTACATAGTAGGAGGTCTTACACGAAAAGAAAGAACATGGGCTTATTAATCCTAAAAGGAGAAAAAAATATATCTTCCGTAGTAGTAGTAGTAGTAGTGACTGTAGTGACTTACAGTTTCAGCAAATAAAGCTTATTCTTTTCTATAATGAAATGTAATACAATTTTCCAATATACTTTCTGTATAATTCCTTGCTGTTTTCAGGCCCTTTGCTTGCTGTCATTCAATAGCAACCTTCGTTGTTTACGTCCAGTCTACTTCCAAATCTTTCCAGGTCATGTAATGGCCACTGTCACGCACGATCACAGGGTATGTGGACCCACTAGGCCGCTCCGTAGCGGAGAGGCACCTGGCCTAGTCACAGTTTATACAAAAGTCTATAGAAGTTCGTAACACACGGGTACCTGAACTCCGGGCTGGCTCCAGGTTTATGTGGGCCCTTGGGCGACACAGACTTAGTGGGCCCCTTTGCTGGGAAACTCACGGCGGCAGTAAAATGCCAAAAATAGTCACTATGTACCCCCGTATAGATGTTAGGCCCTGTTTATGCCCCCATAAAAAAGTTAGGCCCCCATAGCTGAACACCACAGTATAATGCTTCCCATAGCTGCCCACAAAGTATAATGCTCTCCATAGCTGCCCCCACAAAGTATAATGCCCCAGTAGCTGACCATCACAGTATAATGCCCCCATAGCTGCTCCCACAGTATAAATCCACCACACAGTATAATGTCCCCTATAGCTGCCCCCCACACAGTATAATGCCCCCATAGCTGCCCCCCTACACAGTATAATGCCCCCCCATAGCTGCCCCCCTACACAGTATAATGCTCCGCATAGCTGCCCCACACAGTATAATGCCCGCCATAGCTGCCCCATACCGTATAATGCCCCCATAGCTGCCCCATACAGTATAATGCCCCCATAGCTGCCCCATACAGTATAATGCCCCCATAGCTGCCCCATACCGTATAATGCCCCCCATAGCTGCACCATACAGTATAATGCCCTCCATAGCTGCCACATACAGTATAATGCCCCCACAGCGGTAACCGGTGAAGTGTTCACCAGATAATCTGCCATTTTTTTGTCAATTACTTTCTTTTGTATCAACTCTCTTACTGACCAGCCTTTTAATTGCAAAAACCGGATCCCGTTCTAGTTTTTTATATGTATCGCCATCGGATAATTGACGCAATATTTGTCTTTTGCAGACCGAGGATCCGCCTTAATCAGCAGGTTTGATTACAATTTCAGGATCATCAATTAGCGAGCATAAGGCTTGTTTCTCTTTGTTAAATTTCCCTTGATTCATATCCCAACTTTCTTCATACAACTCCAAACACTTTCAACTTCTTTGGATACAAATTGTATAAATGTTTCTACTGGATGGTAGAATTTAGAAGGCATAAATACACTTTTTATTTCAGACCCAGATCTTTCAATTGCAAAGTCTCTTGCGTTACTGGACCAGTGTGGATAGTGTCCATAACATTAATAGATTCAACTGGGGTCTCCTTGGATGCAAAGTGTGCTTTTAGCCGTACACTGCGAAAGACCCTCTTGCAAAAGTTCAATCTCAGTAGGAAGCAAAGTCTTAGATATATATATTTTCGAAAGTGTTTGAAGCCCGATTTTTCATTGGTTTAAAATGGATCACATCATCGAGGCCATGCCCGTAATCACGGGCCGTAATTACGGTTCGTAATTACGGGCTCATAGACTTCTATTGGCCACGGGTACCTTTCCGTTTGCTTACGGGAAGGTGCCCGTGCCGTGGAAAATATGGAACTATTTCAGGCGGTAAGTACGGCACGGGCAGGCCCATAGAAGTCTATGGGGCTCCCGTAATTACCGGTGGCTACTTGTGTGAACCCGTAATTACGGGAGCATTGCTAGGCGATGTCAGGGGATAGTCACTGTCCAGGGTGCTGAAAGAGTTAACTGATCGGCGGTAACTCTTTCAGCACCCGGGACAGTGACTACCGCTGGAGTTAATAGTATTAAAAGTTAGCTTACCTGCTTCTTCCTCCAGTCCGGCCTCCGGGGATGACATTCCATCCCATGTGACCGCTGCAGCCAATCACAGGCCAATCACAGGCTGCAGCGGTCACATGGACTGCCACGTCATCCAAGGAGGTCGGACTGGATGTCAAAAGAGGGACGCGTCACCAAGACAACGGCCGGGTAACGTATGAACTTTTACTTTACTTACTTTACTTTCAATCGCTGCGGAAACTCTGCCCGAAAGGGCTGCTCTTTCTCTCTATTCAGAACTGATAGAGAGAAGGGGCTGCCATTTAGTGCAGAGAAAATGGGTCCGTAAATACGGGTGAAATACTCGTGATTCCGGACCCGTATTTACGGGCACGGGTCCGTAAATACTGGTGGAATATGGGTCGAATACGTGTGACCAAGGACCCGTATTTACGCCAGTATTTACGGGAGGAAAAAAATATGTTTGTGTGCATGAGGCCGAAGTTGTCTTTATTCCTCGCATTCCCCTCGCTTCAAATGATGTTCCCTTCAAGCAGCAACCATTCCCAGTACGCCTAGCCTTAGCAATTAAATTCATATAGAGAGGTAGCAATTAAATTCATACTGAGAGGTATTTAAATAGTGAGCTTTTACTCTATCTATACCGTAAGTCAACCTGGCATAAAAGCTAGTTGATCATAAGTGAGGGTTCCGTACCTGAGCATGGGTCTGGATATTGATGGCTAGGACCGCTGTAATGATGCCCCACTCTTCTCCTCCTCCTGGAGGTTTTACTATTCCCCCTTTTTAAAAAGGACGGCGTTCCCTCCTGGGACCAGAATAGTCGCTTCCTGAGCTTGTCGATTGAAAGCCTCCGCTTTGCATCCTTCTTGGATTGTATCATGTTTTATGGAACTGTCCAGCCATCTGTAGACACGTTTCAGTAAATAGTTCTCACTGTCACGTAAGAACTTATTCCTCTTCTTTTCTTCAATATCTTTTCGATATGCTAGCATGATTGTATCCACAGACTCCTTTAGAGCAGTAAACTCCTCCTCTTTAACTATATCCTGTAACTGTTGCTCAATCGCTACCACTTGCATGTCTCATAAATCTCTTTCTGAAGATGATTAATGGTGAGTAACATTAAGTCAATTTGTTAATTATTTTATCAAAGCCATTAAAGTAGGAGGAGCCTTCAGAGAAAAATATTGTGCGCAATCTTACCCGAAATCCTCTAGGGATAAGTTGAACCCTATGATTTTCGCTTTGGTAGTTGAATGCAATTCATAAGAAATCAGCCTTTTTCTTCTCACGTTCAAGATGCTTGCGTTTAAATTCACTCGTCGGGGTCATCAAGAACTCTGTTGAGGCCGTCACTTGTGATAAGATCCAGTTCGTCTCATCATCATCATAAGAGATCGTAGTTGTAGACATCAGATCACGTGTGCTCAGACCCGTTTGGAAGAAACTTTGTGCCGACCATATTTCTTTATACCTTTTAAATCAATTGTCATGTTTTGCGCATTTGTGCTACTTACACAGCTAGTCCCCTATAATGGTGTGGCCAAAGATGTCATGTGTTTGCTACGTCTGTAGTTCTCTCTTGTCAAGTGTCTGAAGTTTCTCAACACCAAATCATAACAAAGAATGGTTTATATTTAAAATGCAAGTATTTGACCTTCCTGACGGAGCCTTATTTTTCAAATCTGACATGTCATTTTATGTGGTAATAACTTTGGAATGCTTTTACCTATCCAAGTGATTTTGAGATTGTTGTCTCGTAACATATTGGACTTTATGTTAGTGAAAAAATTTAGTCGATAAATTCAATATTTATTTCTGAGAAACACCAAAATTTTGAAAAATTGTGCAAAAAATTTGCATTTTTCTAAATTTAAATGTATCTGCTTGTAAAACAGATAGTAATACCACACAAAATAGTTACCAGTTAATATTTCCCACATGTCTATTTTATGTTTGCATTGTTTTTTGAATGTCCTTTTATTTTTCTAGGACATTACAAGGCTTAGAGCTTTAGAAGCAACTTCTCACATTTTCAAGAAAATTTCAAAAGGCTATTTTTTCATGGACCAGTTCAGTTGTGAAGTGGTTTTGAGGGCCCTAAATATTAAAAATCCCCCATAAATCACCCAATTTTAAATAATGCACCCTCAAAGTATTAAAAAGAGCATTTAGGAAGTTTCTTAACACTTTAGGCGTTTCACAAGAATTAAAGCAAAGTAGAGGTGAAATTTTCAAATTTCATTTTTTTTGCAGAAATTCATTTTAAATTCATTTTTTCTGTATCACAGAAGGTTTTACAAGAGAAACGCAACTCAATATTTATTGCCCATATTCTGCAGTTTTTAGAAATATCCCAGATGTGGCCCCAGTGTGCTAATGGACTGAAACACCGGCCTCAGAAGCAAAGGAGCACCTAGCGGATTTTGGGGCCTTCTTTTTATTAGAATATATTTTAGCCACAATATCAGGTTTGAAGAGGTCTTGTAGTGCCAAAACATAGGAAACACGCTAAAAAAATACCCCATTTTGGAAATTACATCCCGCAAGGAATTCATGTAGGAGTGTAGTGAGCATTTTGAACCCACAGGTGTTTCAAAGATTTTATTAGAATTTGGACGTGAAAATAAAATTTTTTACATTTTTCCAATAAGATATAGTTTTAGCTAAAAGAAATCACTTTCCAAAAGGAATAAAGAAGAAAAAGCCCCCTACATTTGTAAAGCAACTTCTCCAGAGTATGTAAATACCCCATATGTGTTCATAAACTGCTGCTTGAGCACACGGCAAGGCTTAGAAGGGAAGGAGCGCCATTTGGCTTTTGGAGCGCAGATTTTGCTTTTACTTTGACATTTTTATTTAATTTTTTTACAACTTGAATTTTTACTTTTTTTACACTTTTTTTACACTTTGTTATAGTCCCACTAGGGGACTTGAAGGTCCAACTGTTTGATGTTCTAATACATTGCACTACCTATGTAGTGCAATGTATTAGAACTCTCGGTTGTTCACTGACAGCAAGCCGATCAGGCTCCGCCTCTGGGCAGAGCCTAATCGGCTTCCGTAATGGCAGACAGGAAGCCATTGTTAGGCCTTCTGTTGCCATAGTAGCAGTCGGCAGCCCTGCTATTGCTTGGCGGGGCTGCCGACTTTGCTACAAACCACTAAGATGCAGCGATCGCTGTAGATCGCTGCATCTAAGGGGTTAATGGCAGGAATCGGAGCTAGCTCCTGTTCCTGCCGTTGCAGCGGGGTGTCCACTGTAACATACAGCGGACACCCACTGCTGATGACGCCAGCTCAGCTTCTGAGCCGAAAGCTGAGCCGGTGCCATCTTGCCGATGGTACATGGAAACCTTTTAGACCCCTCCTCCGAGTGGGTCATAGGAGGCTTCCATTGCTGGCAGCCTGGGAGGCCAGTATTAGGCCTCTGGTTGCCATTGCAGCCACCGGCAACCCAGCGATCACGTTGCTGGGGTGTCGGGGCTAAAAACCCCTCAGATGCTGCGATCTCTATTGAATGCAGAATCTGAGGGGTTAATCGGCCGGATACGAGGCTAGCTTTAGTCCTGGTCGTTACATCGGGGTTTCAGCTGTAACATACTCCTGAACCCGCACTATCACCGTGACGTAATGGTACTGTGCTTTGCGGGAAGCCCTGCCCAACAGCGCCGTATATATACGGCGGATGTCGGGAAGGGGTTAAGCTATGTTCACATTTGCATTGTGGCTTCCATTAATAACGAAAGCCACTGTTAGCTTAGAAAAGCTTGCTCATTGTTTAAGATTAACAAAGTGTATGGTAGGAAATAAAATACTTGAGATTGCTCAGGGCTGTTCACGTCTCGTGTTTTTATTATTTTCTTTACGTTTAGCGCCTACATAGGGAAAGCTCCTGATGTACACGGTAAAGTTATCCATAGGGCTCCATTGTCAGATGAAAGCTACAAAGGGACCTTTTTATATACGTCAGTATACCACCAAAAAGAGGTAGGGAATAGCATAATAGACTGCAATGTTCCATCCTGCAGAGTCCAGTAAAAGAACATATACATGAAACATATACTTTTTTAACACGGTAGCCAGTGGGTGATAGAAGCTACTCTATGGCATCCGTCACAAAATGTATCTGTAAAGGATCTGCCAGGCACAACTTCTGTGTATACGCCCATAGGTAATCAGTCTGCACCTGAGTCTATGTCTCTGAGACTGACTCCATCTTCCACCACTCAGGATGGCAGGCTTAGGAGAGGGAGAGCCTATCGCAGCTTGGCCAGACGGAGCTAGCTCCCGCCCTCTGTCTATTTATACCTGCCTTTCCTGTTCCTCCTTTGCTTGTGATTCTTCTCGTGTGGTTTCCTGGCCCAGCTACAGCTTCTGACTATTTGATCCTGCTCCATACTGACCCTGGCTTACTGACTACTCTCCTGCTCTGCGTTTGGTACCTCGTTCACTCCTGGTTTGACTCGGCTCGTTCACCACTCTTGTTGCTCACGGTGTTGCCGTGGGCAACCTCCCCATTTCCCTTAGCTTGGTGTACCCTTGTCTGTTTGTCTCGTGCACTTACTGAGCGTAGGGACCGCCGCCCAGTGGTACCCCGTCGCCTAGGGCGGGTCGTTGAAAGTAGGCAGGGACAGAGTGGCGGGTAGATTAGGGCTCACTTGTCCGTTTCCCTACCCCCATCATTACAGTATCATTGAACGGATACATCATGAGCTTTTCAATAGTTTTTTTATAATGTATTTGTTAAACGGATTCTCTTATAGCCTATCAGTGACAGATGCGTTAAACAGATGCCTGACAGTGGTGTCCGTCATTTATAGACTCTAATGGTATCTATTTAATGGATACGTCCTGAAAGTTCATGACAGATCCATTCAACAAATACCATAATAGCCTATGGTTATGACCTACGTTTAACGTACTGCAGATGTCGGGAACTTTTCCTGGCCTATATGTCAAATGTAGGCCAAAAACCGTGAAAGGCCCCCTACTTTGAATTTACAATGTATTGATATATATATATATATATAAAAAGTCCAATAATAAAGGGTGCCAGCTAGTAGTATTGATCCAAAGATAATGTAGATATCCAGAAATAAATCCAGCAGCACTCCGGTAATCAAGGTGAAAAAAATGTGGTTTATTGTGCCAACATGGCAAGTGCAACGTTTCCGTCCCACCTTGGGACCTTTTTCAAGCATAGTGGTACATGCATATTCAGTGGTTTATATAGTGTGTGTCTAATATACATAATCAGTCTCATTAAAATAATGAGACAGGCAGTGGCGGATTAAGTAAACCATGGGCGCTGGGCTGTTCCTCAAGCTTGGGCCCCCTTGTCCACCACCGCCCTGCCACGTCATGTCTATATTAAAGAGGCTCTGTCACCAGATTTTGCAACCCCTATCTGCTATTGCAGCAGATAGGCGCTGCAATGTAGATTACAGTAACGTTTTTATTTTTAAAAAACGAGCATTTTTGGCCAAGTTATGACCATTTTTGTATTTATGCAAATGAGGCTTGCAAAAGTACAATTGGGCGTGTTTACAGTAAAAGTCCAACTGGGCGTGTATTATGTGTGTTACATCTGGGCGTGTTTACTTCTTTTACTAGCTGGGCGTTCTGACGAGAAGTATCATCCACTTCTCTTCACAACGCCCAGCTTCTGGCAGTGCAGACACACAGCGTGTTCTCGAGAGATCACGCTGTGTCGTCACTCACTTCCTGCCCCAGGTCCTGCATCGTGTCGGACGAGCGAGGACACATCGGCACCAGAGGCTACAGTTGATTCTGCAGCAGCATCGGCGTTTGCAGGTAAGTCGTTGTAGCTACTTACCTGCAAACGCTGATGCTGCTGCAGAATCAACTGTAGCCTCTAGTGCCGATGTGTCCTCGCTCGTCCGACACGATGCAGGACCTGGGGCAGGAAGTGAGTGACGACACAGCGTGATCTCTCGAGAACACGCTGTGTCTGCACTGCCAGAAGCTGGGAGTTGTGAACAGAAGTGGATGATACTTCTCGTCAGAACGCCCAGCTAGTAAAAGAAGTAAACACGCCCAGATGTAAGACACATAATACACGCCCAGTTGGACTTTTACTGTAAACACGCCCAATTGTACTTTTGCAAGCCTCATTTGCATAAATACAAAAATGGTCATAACTTGGCCAAAAATGCTCGTTTTTTAAAAATAAAAACGTTACTGTAATCTACATTGCAGCGCCTATCTGCTGCAATAGCAGATAGGGGTTGCAAAATCTGGTGACAGAGCCTCTTTAAACACCACCTTTCTGTGTGAGCATTGACAAATGAGTGCTACGATTCCCCATGTCAAAGGGCTGTGTCCCTACATATTGACAGTCTCCAACCATCGCTGACAGTATCACACTGTGTAGGGACACATCCTCCTGACAAGGGGAATGGTAACACGCATTTGTCTATTAGTCCTGGGTACACAAAAACTTTATGTGGAATACAAGGATTTCCGATAACTGACATGTCAGGAGAGGTGACAGATCTATAAATGCAATGACTCACAGGAGATGTCTTCACTGATGGGTCGATCTCTTTTCTTCTCCATCTGACACAGACCGCTATGGCGACTTCTCCTGATGACTGCAGAGTTTCCTGATGAGAAATCTTTTCCCCTTGATTCTGTAGCCATTTTCAGCGTCTATAGCAACATAAAAATTCAGACATAAACACCATAAATTGTCTTATACCCCAGACCCCTAAGCAAATTAAGACCCAGGCCCATACATTAACTCAAACCAATAAATTCAGTCCCCAAGAGGTAACTAAACTTTTAAAAAACATTTGGCGTGTCATAGTGAGAGTGATATGTCAGAAGTTTTGATCGATGGGGGTCCCAGCATTGAGACCACCGCCGATCACTAAAACAAAGCAGCAGGAGTGCTCGGGTGAGCGCTGTTCCACTTCATTTCTGATTGTCTTTCCTCGGCACGGTGTACGGACTCATAGACTTTCTGTTGTGCCCATACACCGCATGCTCGGCTATCAGAGGAAAGACGATCAGAAACAAAGTGGCTCCTCACTCACCTGATCGCTTCTGCTACTTTGTTTCAGCGATTGGTAGGGGTCTCAGTGCCCGGACCCCCACCGATTAGAACATTTGACATGTCACTATGACATGTAATTTTTAAAAAAAAGTTTCGTTAGTTACCCTTTAAGCAGTCAGACACCCCTCCCCAGTGCATCTGACTGACTGCTGAGTGCCCTATGGGAGGGTCTAAGCGTCTGACACTTAGGGCGGATTTACACGAGCGTGTGCGTTTTGCGCACGCAAAATATGCGGCGTTTTGCGCGCGCAAAAGACACTTAACAGCTTCGTGTGTCATCACCATATGATGCGCGGCTGCGTGCCTTTCGCGCAGCCGCCATCATTATGACACTCTGTATGTTTGTAGCATGTGGTGCTTTTCTGTTTGCAATCATAGTTTTACTGCTGTTGAGCAAATCACACACGTCCCACGGAGGTGCCTCCGTGTGGCATGCGTGATTTTCACACACCCATTGACTTCAATGGGTGCGTGATGCGCAAAAAACGCAGAAATATAGGACATGTCGTGAGTTTTACGCAGCGGACACACGCTGCGCAAAAATCACTGACGGTCTGCACTGCCCCATAGACTTACATAGGTCCGTACGACACGCGTAAAAAGCACGCACGTTGCACGGACGTATTACACGTTCGTGTAAATCCGCCCTTATGGCTCTGGGGGGAAGGAGTTATTCCCCTATAGAACCCTCAACAGTCAATCAAACGCTCTGACCCCCCCCCCTGCAGTATAATAACTACTGAGGGCTCTATGGGGGAGATTATCTGCTTGGGGGGTTCTGAGCATCTGACTTACTGCAGAGGGCTCTTTGGGTGGGAAATTATTTCACACACAAAAAATTTGAGATTAAACACCCTATATACAATTCACACTAACACCACACACTATATATTCAAACCACACACACTACACGCACACACTATATAGACTTACATTATAGACACTATAAACACAGCACACACTATATACACAGCACACACTATATAGACTATATACACAGCACACACTATATACACAGCACACACTATATACACAGCACACATGATATACACAGCACACACTATATAGACTATATACACAGCACACACTATATACACAGCACACACTATATACACAGCACACACTATATACATAGCACACACTATATAGACTTACATTATGACACATAAACACACATAAACACACACTTACCACAGTCTCTTCCTCTGCGGTGCTTGTCTCTGGCAGCCTCCAGGACCTTAATCAAGTGACTGTGACGTCACCACAGGTCCTTCACCCTCTAGTTTCAGTTTTGCCGTTATCAGGCAGCTTCTGGAGGTTTAGACAGGAGGGACAGTGCACAGCAGCACAGAGGAGCAGACTGTCAGGGAGACTCCAGCACCTGCCAATCACAATCTCTGACAGTCTGCTCTCTACAGCTGATGTGCTGTGCCCCTGTTCCCTGGCCGCAAATGACTCCCCCTGCACATCCCCCCTCCTCTTCATCAGCAGCACGTGGGACCGATGAACGCTAGAATGCGGCCGGCAGCAGCCCTGGAGAGTTTTTTTTCACTTGTGTGCGGTTTGGGAAGCTATGGGCCCCCGTGCAGCTTTGGGCCCCGGGCGGCCGCCCGAAACGCCCATATGAGGATCCGCCACTGGAGACAGGCATATACATCTCAAAATAGCATGTTGAAAATATCAAAAGAGTATCAAGGCAGCATAAAATGATACATAATGTGAATACGTGAATAAGTATTAAAAACAACATATAACAAACATAAATTGAGCAAGAAAATTGCATAATTATATTGATTACAATATTCAACTGCTGAGTAAAGATTCGAGACTGCACGACCACTATCCAATCAGAGCGCAGGCACTCAATTGTTGTATGACGTATGATCACTGTTATCCACATTCAACGTCAGTCCAGTTCTAATGCGCATGCATCGGATAAGTCTAGACCGGAAATGACATGTCGCTCTGGTCGCTTAGATACTGATCGTTGGTAAACAAAACCTCCTGAACAGATCATTGTACGAAGTAAATAAGAAGACGGCATAGCATATAGTGTCCGTGATCAGCACAAGGTAGGTAAATATACCAAAATTTTACGGACACATGAGGGCGATATCAAAGTACTAAGTTAAAGTTAAGTATCTTCATAAGATTTATTTTTGCATTACATATTACCACTTGGGTATATATTATAGAGTCCACATGAGGGAGGCGGGTCCCTGATCACTATACGTGATCAACGGTCACCACCATCCAGGTTAGTGAAAAAAAATGCGTTAACACTTTCGTGTACGCGGTCCAACACACATAACCATTTACTCCTGTATCGGACCCATAAGAACAAGAGAGAGATGTACTTTTGATATAGCCATATTATATGTCAGAAATAATATCAATGAAATATCAAGTATACTGATCACTGGACATAATGAGCCAAATGTCCGTTTATCCTTATAGTTGGTTTATATTCTATTCATATGTACAAAATCACATTGATACATTAGACGTTATATCAATATGTATGATCTGGAGTGGTCCTGCAGTCCCATAGTAATCTACAATAGAAAAAGTATGTTAAAAATAGTATAAAAAAACACATGTATCACAAAATCTGTTTACTGAAGATGAACATAGCTATAGGTTAGAATGAGGCTGAAGGCGGGCATCATCAGAAAATAGCTCTGGCTACATTCAACTCTACATTTAGACCATTAGGTCGCAAAGAGTTTAATAAAAAAAAATCCACTTTAATTCACATTTGTGTAGTAGCGTATGTCTATCGCTACCCCTACACGGTATGGGGATATAGTCAAGAATCCTAAAACTTATATCCTTTTCCGTATGTCCATGTTCCGTAAAAAATGCTTAGCTACAGGCAAGTCACACTTCTTTTTTCTGATTGATTATCGATGGTTATTCAATCTAGTTTTAAGCTCACATGTGGTCTCACCCACATACAACAACTGACAGGGGCACTATAGTACATAGATTACCCAATCAGTGTCACGGAAATGTTGCACTTGCCATGTTGGCACAATAAACCACATTTTTTTCACCTTGATTACCGGAGTGCTGCTGGATTTATTTCTGGATATATATATATATAATGTATATATATATATTTTTAAATCACACACCTGTCATTCAGCTGAAGTCTCCAGCATATCCAATAACTTAAAAATATGGTAAAATAACCCCCATCTTTTACGGGATGCGGTCTGCCAAACGGCAATTAACAAATCCATCTCGGAGTTTCTGGAGCATCATGAGGAGGACTCCACCCCTCTGCCGGTTCAATGGGAGGCGTTGAAAAGTGTATTAAGAGGTATATTTATACAGCAAGGCTCGAGATTGAAGAGGGAACAGGCTTTCAAAATTGATAAGCTCTTGTCCCAGATACAGACTTTAGAGACCACTCACAAGCAGTCCCAACTCCCCCAGACTTTAGCAGAGCTACTAGCAGCTCGAAATTCGCTGAGGAATTTATTCGATCAGGCACATGCGTCGTTTCGAGACAGGATGAGGCGTTTCTCATATGAACATTCTAACAAATGCGGGAAGGCTTTAGCTAATTCATTACACCCACAGGCCCCTCATTCCTTTATACCGGCGATTAAAACAACACAGGGTGAGGTCAAACATAAGCCAGAAGACATTGTTAATACATTTAAGGAATACTATCAGGCCCTATACAACCTCAGGGGGCCTTTGGCGGACATGTCTCCAAGTGCCCTTCAACGGAGGATTGATTCCTATATTGAACAGACGGCACTGCCGACTTTGGAGGAGACCGAGACGGCCTCACTAGGGGAGGCCTTCTCGGAATCTGAAATACAGGCAATCATAAAGTCAGCTCCAGCGGGTAAAAGTCCGGGTCCGGATGGATTCCCGGCATCCTTTTACAAAACCTTTATTAATAAACTTCTCCCCTATATGACTAAAGTATATAATGCAGTTACAACCTCCGTGCCATTCACTCCGCAAACGTTGGCGGCAACCATCACTGTGATCCCCAAACCAGGGAAAGATCCCTCAGCATGTTCTAACTACCGTCCAATCTCCCTGATAAATGTAGATGTTAAACATTATTCTAAGGCTATTGCTAATAGACTAGCCCCACTCCTGCCACGTTGTATTCACGGAGATCAGGCGGGATTTGTTCGTCATAGAGAGGCTAGGGATAACACCAATAAAACTACTCTCTTAATCTCCTACGTCCAGAAAAAGTGTCCTACTCACATGTTTAATATCGGTTGACGCGGAAAAAGCCTTCGATCGGGTGCACTGGGGGTTCCTGAAGTCGGCGTTGACCCAGGTTGGGATCGGCCCCATTATGCTCGATAAGATACTGTCCCTATACCAGACACCTACTGCAAGGGTTAGGGCAAACGGAATACTTTCCACAACATTCTCGATTGCTAATGGCACTAGACAGGGATGCCCCTTGTCACCATTGCTTTATGTCATCACGATGGAGCACTTAGCGGTGGCTATACGTAATTCCCCAGATATAACAGGGATAGAAATAGGTAGAGATTGTCATAAATTGGCCCTATATGCGGATGATCTCTTGCTCTTCGTGACAAACCCGGTGATCTCCCTACCAGTACTCATTAGAGAATTCGAAGTATTTGGCCAGGTCAGCAATTTTAAAGTGAACTATACGAAAACTGAAGCACTCAACATCTCCTTATCTGCTGAGACACTGGAGCTTTTAAAGTCATCCTTTAATTTTAAATGGCAGGCGAGGTCAATCAAGTATTTGGGAGTTCAGATTCCCAGGGATCTGGTGGATCTTTTCACTCTCAATTATCAGCCGTTACTACAAGCCACTCTCAAAAATCTAAGTTCATATGATCGAGCGCAGCTCTCATGGTTTCGCCGCATCAATGCAATCAAAATGGACATCCTCCCTCGGTTTTTATATCTGTTTCAGGCTCTCCCAGTATTAGTCCCCGGAACATTTTTTAAGGCATTGGAGAGAGCTTTTCGGAAATTTGTGTGGGGCACATTGAGGCCACGCCTTAATATGAAGTCACTGTTCCGTTCAAAACTGAAGGGAGGAGTGGGACTCCCGGACTTGGTCACTTACCATCAGGCCGCAGTACTAGCAAGGGTGGTGGACTGGTTCCATAATGGATCCAAGAAACAATGGGTAGGGATTGAGCAATCTATAGAGGCGCTCTCACTGAGATCACTGCCATGGATTCTCCCTGACTATAGGCCGGCACTTGCGACCCTGCCCTTGCTGACCCAGCAATGCCTCACTCTATGGGACAGACTGATGGTTAGAAAGGGCCTTTCACATAGACCCGGACTCCTTAGCCCGCTGTTTGACAACCCAGAATTTTTACCAGCCGTCAATAAGAAAGAGTTTATGATTTGGTCCTCTTCCGAAAACACGAGATTATGTCAGGTAATGTCGGAGGGGGGGAGGCTCCCTTCTTGGTCCGAGTTGCGGGGAACTTGCACGGGGAGGAAGCTTTCCTCGATGGAGCATGCCCAATTGTCCACCTTTTTACGCTCGGCACTACCGGGTGGGATACATACCAGCACTAGCACTGTGTTTGAATCGTTGTTGCTTCAAACTGAGCCTCCGGATCGGGTGATATCTAACCTGTATACCCTACTTTTAGAGGCCGGGGAAAACCAGCCTCCTGCATACGTCGGCACATGGGAGCGAGAACTAGGAGTAGTCCTGTCACAGGCTGAGTGGGATCGAATATTTTTTCTGTCTCACAAAATGCCAGTAGCATGTCAGGCACAGGAAAAAAACTTCAAAATCCTGACTAGATGGTACCGTTGCCCACAGAATCTGAACAGAATGTACCCTGAGGTGTCAGAGTTGTGTTGGCGATGTGGGACCGAGACCGGAACAATGTTGCACATCTGGTGGTCATGTCACGTTTTGCAGACCTTCTGGAAAGCGATTTTTGAAATCTATACAGAAGTGGAAGGTACACAGCTGGTACCCACTCCTCAAATGGCTTTGCTATCTCTAATCCCAGGCCCTTTGCCGAGTATTAGAAAGGGGCTACTGAGACACTTCCTGACTGTGGCACGAACAGTTATTCCTAGACATTGGAAGTCCACCGTGCCGCCCTCAGTTGTGGAATGGGTAGTGGAGATGGACTCTTTATGTCGAATGGAATCTCTGGTTGCAGAGGACAGTGATCGCATTGGTGTGGTTCTTTCTCTGTGGAGTACATGGTCGACCTTCAAATCTGGTCCACACATTGCTAAATGGCTAGGCGGAGCCCCCCCATAGAGGGGTCGGCCAGAAACAGTCTGCTAAATTGGGGGCTTCTGTCTGGGAGAAAGGAACCTTTTCTTTCTTTCTTTCTATTTCCGGGTTCTTTCCCTATCTCTCTTCTTCCCTTTCTCCTTCCTCCCTTCTTTAGTGGGAATGGAAGGATAACACACACCTTACACAAAGCTTTAATTATATTTATATAAAGAAACATTAGCAAATGGAGATAATGCCTATATTCTGAGAAGTGAGTTTGGGGGTAAGGTGTGTGGGTAATATGTGGAAACATGTTAACATCTTACCTGAGAGAAATATCGATAATGCAAAATAACATGTATGCATACTGAAATGTTTTTCTTGAGTTTGTTTGCTCTGTACTTGTTGAAATTCTTAATAAAAATTCAGATTATGAAAAAAAAAAAAAATATGGTAAAATTATGCAATTCATTCTCGTCTAACATTCACTCTCGTCTGACGTTCTAAGATAGCTTATGGGAATATCATGAAAAGAGACAAAACTTTTGCAAAATTGTAAAAGTGAGTAAAATGTGTAATGGATTATAATTGGCTAATATGCACTTCTGTAAAATATGGTATAATCATAAAAAATATACCAGTGGCACAATATCAACATGCAAAAGAAACTGCTCTGAGGACAGTCTGTTCGAAAAACAAGTGGATGATCTGAAAAGAAGGTTTCAGCACCGTGGGTATAGCAACCGATGCTTACAGACATCATATAGGAGAGCGAAAACAAGCGATAGGACTACATTGTTGCGAGGTGATCGACATGACCATCTACCCGAATCACAGGTAAGGATAATCATGGCTTTTAACTGCAAGTCGAGAGAAATTGTCTCAGTAATATGGAGATACTGGCCGATTCTTACACAGGACCCGATGTTGGGCAAACTTGTACCACCTACACCATCGATTACCTATAGGAGAGCCAGGAATCTTAGAGATATGTTGGCACACAGTTATCATCGCGGCATGCAACCACAGAATGCTTTCGGCTCAAGGGGCCCTAAATGGGGCTGTTTCCACTGTGGCAAATGTGACGCCCAAACATAGAAAGGTCAAATTCCTTCTATGATTCTACACACCAGACGGAATTTACGATTACCCATCAAATTGATTGTGTGACCATTGGTGTTATCTATTTTGCCACATGCCCTTGTGACATCATTTATATCGGTATGACATCTAGACAATTACGTAGAAGGCTACGGGAGCATGTCTTAGGTATTGAGTCTGCCCATGATGAGGATGATCTCTCCACACTGACTATCCCCTGACACTTTAAGATAAAACATAATTCTGATGATTCTCTCCTGAATGTTAGAGGGATTGATAGAGTACTCATTGGACCAAGGGGTGGGAATTGGAGAAAATTTTTAGGCCAAAAGGAGACTAGGTGGATTGCCAAACTGGGAACATTATACTCGGATGGTCTTAACGAGCATAATAGCTATGTGCCCTCTTTACGATCCTGAGTATTGTCCGTTTTCTTTGATTGGCGTCTGCCATATTTGTTTTTTGAAACACTTTTTAATTTATTCGAACCTTCAATTTTTTTTTTATTCCTTCCCCGGTAATATTTCTCTCTTTATTTATATTACCTTTTTCATAATATATTCTTATATTTACTGTTACTACATAGGGTTCTGTTTTTTGTGATCCCTTTCACACTTCAGCATTTATGAATTTATATGCACTGGCCTTTTTCTATTTATTTTTATATCATTTATTCATATTTTACATTATATTATTCTTTTCTACATTGTGTGTGTGTGTGTGTGTGTGTGTGTGTGTGTGTACACACGTGCGTGCGTGCGTGTGTGTGTGTGTGTGTGTGTATATATATATATATATATATATATATATATATATATTTCCTATCAGATTGGGAATTGGTTATGGTGAGTCATTGAACTCATCAATTTTGATGCACTAGGTCACTTCATTTACATATCTTTCATACATTACTAGATTAATTGTTATAGAACAGGGCAATTGTTTTTAGTGATCCCCTGAACACACAATCATATATATAATAAAGCTTTGCACCAGGTCACTTTATTTGATACAATCTGTGAATATATACATGTATAAATGTTATGTATTAATCAATTTGTCTCATATCTATATTCACCTTTGCGACATGTTTGTGTTCATGTGTTTTAACCCGTTAGTGACTGGCCCATCGTCTTTTTACGTCGGTCACTAACGGGCCTTATTCCGATGCCATAGACTTTTTACGTCGCGGAATCGGAATAAGTAAACAGAGCAGGGAGCTATCAAATCTCCCTGCTCACGGCTGCCAGAGGCAGCTGAGGGCTGGGATCGTCCCTGCTCTGCCGGGTGAGATCGATATTAGTATCGACCTCACCTGTTTAACCCCTCAGATGCGGTGCACAATAGCGTGCACCGCATCTGAGTGGTTTTGGAGAGAGGGAGGGAGCTCCCTCTCTCTCCCACCGACACCCGGCGATACGATCGCCGAGTGTCTGTGTCTCCCATGGCAGCCGGGGGCCTAATAAAGGCCCCCGGGTCTGCCTGTCATGAATGCCTGCTAGATCATGCCGGAGGCATGACCTAGCAGATTCCTGTCCGTTTTAAACAGACAGGCAGTAATACACTGCAATACAAAAGTATTGCAGTGTATTATAAATGCGATCGCAGAATCGCATATTATAGTCCCCTAGTGGGACTAGTAAAAAAGTGAAAAAAAAGTTTAATAAAGTTAATTTTAAAAAAAATGTGAAAAAAAATGAAAAACCCAGCTTTTCCCCTTACAAAATGCTTTACTATTAAAAAAACAAAATAAAGTTAAAAAGTTACACACGTTTGGTATCGCCGCGTCCGTAACGACCCCGACTATAAATCGATTACATTATTTAACCCGCACAGTGAACGCCGTAAAAAATGTAATAAAAAACTATGGAAAAATTGCTGTTTTCTGTGAATACTGACGTTAAAAAAATGTGATAAAAAGTGATCAAAAAGTCGCATCTACTCTAAAATGGTACCAATAAAAACTACAAGTCCTCCCGCAAAAAAAAAGCCCTCATACAACCGCATCGGCGAAAAAATAAAAATGTTACGGCTCTTCAAATATGGAGACACAAAAACAAATAATTTGGAAAAAAAAGCGTTTTTAGGCTGGGTTCACACGTGGCGGAATTTCACTTAAATTCCGCTGCGGACACTCCGCAGCGTTAATCCGCAGCGGAGCCGTTTCTGCATTGACTTCCACTTCTATTTAGAAGTGTTCGTTTAGACAATGCGTAACATTCCGCTGCGGAGCATAGGCTGCGGAGCGGAATTTGGTGTCCGCAGCATGCTCTGTCTGTTGCGGAGCAGTGGCGGACTCATGGCGGAATTTCTCCATTGACTTCAATGGAGATTCTAAGTTCCGCAATGAAGTCCGCAGCTGTCATGCACATGTTATGTGTGCTGCGGATGCGTCTTGCTTTTTTGCCATGACATTTCTTCATTCTGGCTGGACCTATGTATTTCTAGGTCTACAGCCAGACTGAGGAAGTCAATGGGGCTCCCGTAATGACGGGAGCGTTGCTAGGAGACGTCTGTAAATAGTCACTGTCCAGGGTGCTGAAAGAGTTAAGCGATCGGCAGTAACTGTTTCTGCCCCCTGGACAGTGACTACCGATCCCAATATACAGCAACCTGTCAAAAAATATAAGTTCATACTTACCGAGAACTCCCTGCTTCTGTCTCCAGTCCGGCCTCCCAGGATGACGTTTCAGTCTAAGTGACGGCTGCAGCCAATCACAGGCCAAGCACAGGCTGCAGCGGTCACATGGACTGGCGCGTCATCCAGGGAGGTCGGGCTGGATGCCGAAAGAGGGACGCGTCACCAAGACAACGGCCGGTAAGTATGAAATTCGTTTACTTTCACTAGGGAAAGTGCTGTCCCTTCTCTCTATCCTGCACTGATAGGGAGAAGGGAAGCACTTTTCCCGCAGTCCGCAGCAGCTAGTCCGCATCAATTTACTGCACATTTTGTGCAGATCCGCAGCAGAATCTGCAACGCAGATTCTGTGCGGCATTGATGCGGACAGTTGCGGAGGAAATCCGCCACGTGTGGTGATGCCCTTACTGTGTAAAAGTAGTAAAACATACAAAAACTATACAAATTTGGTATCGTTGCAATCGTAACAACCCGCTGAATAAAGTTATTGTGTTATTTATATCACACGGTAAACGGCGTAGATTTAAGATGCGAAAAAGAGTGGCGAAATTTCAGGTTTTTTTCTATTTCCCCCCAAATAAAAGTTAATAAAAGTTAATCAATAAATAATATGTCCCCCAAAATGGTGCTATTAAAAAATACAACTTGTCCGGCAAAAAACAAGACCTTATACAGCTATGTTGACGCAAAAATAAAAAGGTTATAGCTCTTGGAATGCGACGATGGAAAAACTTAAAAAATGGCTTGGTCATTAAGGTTTAAAATAGGCGGGTCATTTAGGGGTTAATTTTTTTTTTTTTTACCAGAATATATATTACAGGTTTGACCAGGGATGTTCAGACAATTCCAATTTTCTGTTTTTTTTTCACTTCACGTTTTGTACTCACGTTTACTGTGTTCACTGTCTCATGTCTATTACACTATTTATTATTTTGTAATCTTGTCTTGTGTGTATCAGTAGTCTTTTTATTGTACCTAGTATTGATTGTCTTTTCAATCAAAATTGGCTAGCCTCCTTTTTTTACTAGTTTTGTATACTATGATGGGGATTGGTGTTTGTCTTGGGCTGCTCTGTTGCCTCCCTTACATCGTTTGTATATGTGACGCCAGAACCATCTACGGCATCCTTATAACGTGATTGGTGGTGTCGATACTATGAGGCTATTTTATTTGCCTACGGACGCTCTTACACACATTGAGTGTTGCCTACTGCCATTTTTTTCCAGTCTGTGATTGGCTCCAGATGCCATGTGTCCATGTTTCATCCCAGGCGCATGGCCTCCTTTTTATAACCTATATATATATACTCTTAGCCAATTCATTATACTCAAGATATTATATCATCCATATTCATTAAACCAAAAAGAAAAATCTTGATGATATATAATATTGTTTTATGAAAAGATGTTTATTAGTAGTTTATTACACATAAATACAAAAAAATAACCCCCCTCCCAAGTATATATTATAGACATATAAAATATAATTAAAAATATGCCAGGTGTCATATGATACAATATCAAAGGTCATAGATCATGAATTATCAATAGTAAGTCCTCACACAATATAGCATGCACCCTAAAGGTAGATTGGGAACCATGTATATACATGCAATAGCAAAATCAGGGCACTTAAAAGCTGTTATTAAATGTCGTTATATTGACAGGTCACTCCAGTCACAAGGGTACTAGCAATAGTGATTAAATATGGAGCAAAAAAACAATCAGAAAAAGGTTAACTATAGATGGTTATGAAAGGTACACTATACCTGTAGAGGACATGGGGAATGTAAAGTGGGACACCGAGCACCTCGACGCGCGTTTCGCAACCTTCGTCAGGTTTAATGAGCATGGCCTCCTTGACCCAATTGCAGTATTGGTTTGTTTGATCTGCCACACTCATTCAGCATTAGATTCTGATATTTTATTCCGGTCGGTGATTGGCTCCAGATGCCATGTGACCGTGTTTCTTCCCGTGCGTGTATCCTCCTTGAGCCAATCGAAGCTTTGGTTTTTTTGACCTATCTCTGAGGGTCTTGCATGCTTTCTTTTGGATGCAAAGTCCTCTCTGTGCAGCACATCTTTCGGTTTGTTCTGATTATTGGCTCGGTACTAGAGGTAAATAGGAGGAGGGTGGGGATATATAAAGGGGGTCAATTTCTGTTTGACGCTATTCCCTGACAAAGCTACTGCAAAACGTGCGTCGGGTGCGTGGCGGTGTTATGTGGGTCTGGTCCTTTCTTGGTGCTGCCACTTGTTCCAGTTTTGCATTTTGTATTTATTTTTGCAACAGGGGTAACTATATGTGCTTACTTGCTATGTTGTATATTTGAAATTATGAAGCATGTCATTTATCTACTATCTACATTGTGTGTGTTTAACAGGATGTACGATAATATATTGATTTACTGCATTATAACAAGCCTTGACACAGTCTTTACTCTTATCCCACTTACCGCATCTCTTCTTTCTCTATCTTGTTGTGAAGGTTGTACTTTTTATTGCATCTCTATAAATGCTTGTATATTCTTTATTATGTTGTTCAATAAAAAAATAATTCCATTTTCATGCTAAAAGGTCGTGTTTGTCCTTAAAAGGCTTTCAAAATATGGTATCATGTAAGGCCAGGTAACACTACTGCTTTTTTCTGTACACACGGCATAAAGTATCTGCTTTGGGGTTTTTGATTAATAATGCTTCTGGCAGCAGAAAACGAGAACACCATTTATTAGGGATAATTAATGATAGAACAGAGAAAATAAACTGAATATCCCTTAAACTCACAGCTATACATTTTGCTAAGAGAACATTTCACTTTAGTTTAATGTCAGGGGAAGAACATCATGACCTGTCTTTTGTGCAGTGCATCAAATTGTGTTTATATATATATATATATATATATATATATATATATATATATATATATATATATATATACATATATATATATATATATACTTTTTATTATATAATACATGAAAAGAGTATGCTGAGAGTAGAAAACATGTTTGGTACATCCAGATCATGCAGTTTCTAAAATAAAACATAATTTCGTGTACAAGAGCCCCCAGCAGCAGATGTTCCTACCAATAAGTGCAACTATACAAACTAATAGCAGCAGATTATGTAGCGTACGATCTAATACTGGTGAAATACTGTATATTTATTGAAAAACAATACCCATATGCAATAACAAAACAAATAACATTAGGCCCCATCCCACTCAATAGCTTCTTTTTTTGCGTCATTTTGGTAATAGTCAATGTGCTTGATTCCAGCTTGGTACCAGAAGATCCTCCGGTGGGCCCTGACTCTGACACAATAATGGGCACCAAAAGTCTAGCAGGAGACAATCCCATTTGAAGTTAACTTTGGAGCCAATCTCTTGCCGCTAGGGTCTATGTATTATGGGTTGATTAACAAATACATTATTAGACATTATTGATGATATAAGACAATACAGTCAGCAGCACAGGAACAGGTGAGCTTGAATGGTGCGTGCCCCAGGGGACTTGATGCAAAAGTTTCTTTTGTATGCAAAAAGAAGAGATCCGGGCAGCACTCCAAGTGAAGGTCGTTTATTAACAATGCAATGTTTCGGCTCAAATGAGTCTTGAGAGAGGATCATTTGAGCCTTAGGGTTACATGGGTCATTAAAGGACCTTTACTTGAAGTGTTGCTCTAAGGTTTCAATTTTTTGACAGAATCAATAGCATAGTCGACTACGCTATTGATTCCGACGAAAAAAACGGAAACCTTACGTAACGGAGACAAACGGAGACCATTAGCAACGGAAGCATTACCATTGAAAGCAATGGTAATGCAAACAGAAAGCTATGGGTTCAACTGACGGAAAGGTCTGACGGAAGCCATGAGCGGAACATCTCTTATTTAGCATTCAAAACAAAGCTATAGTCTGCCTCTGGGGATGATACGAGAAACAGATTCTTGCTTTCTGCCAGGCCTGGAGACTGGGGCTTCCCTTAATTCGAAGCAACCATTTAAATGCTAAGCACCGTCCAACTCATTATTCAAATTATTATTAAAACTAATAATAATAATTTATTTCTTGTTTTAACCATGAGTTTAGAGTATCCTTTTTCAGATATCTTTTCATTTATGTGTTTAGTCTGTTTAAGAAATGAACTCCCTGGAATGAGTTTTTAGAGCTTTTTTTCTTGAATCCTGACACACTTAGATGATTTTTTTTTGGCATTTGGAAAAGTATTTATTGTTTAGCTGAGGTAAAACTTGTCCCACTATCTCTCATAAGCAGCTATATTACTAAGTGCGTTTGGGGTCATATCGTGGGCCAGATTTTTATTATTTAGGGAAAGAATTTTCAAAGATATTTCATTTTGTAGAGACTCAAACCAAGTTTATCTTTTTCCTTTTAAAAGTTTTTTCTCATGATGGTATGGATATAATTATAGTGTGTATGAAATATCATTAAATAATGAATAAAAAGTCAGTCCTTTTCTTAAAGCCAGTTCTCCTATCATTGTAGCATTAAAAGCATTATTATTATTAGAACTGCATATTTGTTATAT
This sequence comes from Rhinoderma darwinii, assembly GCF_050947455.1. Classification (NCBI taxonomy): domain Eukaryota; kingdom Metazoa; phylum Chordata; class Amphibia; order Anura; family Rhinodermatidae; genus Rhinoderma; species Rhinoderma darwinii. Next base: position 49,695,115 of record NC_134697.1, on the reverse strand, counting down.
TTTGTTCACAAGCACACTTAAGGCCCTTTTACATGGATCGATGATCTGATGGACAAACACTTGTTCCCAATAATTGCTCCTTGTAAAAATGCCCAGCGAACAGTCTACAAATGAGTAACTGCTTGTTTGTCGGCTAATCGCATCTTTTATGAGGGCATAAACATCATTGGTTGTCAGCAGTTCATCTGTGCCCCGAACCCACTTATGTATATATGTTAAGCACCTAATGTTATGTTATGTAATGCAACTGTATTTGTATTAAGAGAACAGGTTCTTTTCCATAGAGCACTATATATTTTGTTACGAACAGGACTCTGTGAAGGTATATTAGTGTCAGAGGTCATTTGTGGCGTGCGGCCCCTTTAAAAAAATGGGAGGAGCCTAGTCTTTAAAAAAAAAAAAGTTGTTTTTTTTAATAGTGACAGTTGGTGAGTGATGGAGGAGAAAGATAGAAAACTGATGCGTGTGGGATAAGCAGGAGAGGGACAAAGAAGTCCGTACAGAGTGGGTGGATTTGCCGAGCGGGGCGTGAGCCGCTATTAGATAGACGGGCAGGGCAAGAGCTGCCAGATTTTATAGCCGGGCAGGGCAAGAGCTGCCAGATTGGATAGCCGGGCAGGGTGAGAGCTGCCCGATTGTATAGCCGGGCAGGGCGAGAGCTGCCAGAATGTATAGCCGGGCAGGGCAAGAGCTGCCAGTTGAGATTGCCGGGTAGGGCGCAAGCTACCAAGTGGCTGATCCACAAAAAAAACTTTGCATTGCTAGGCTGAATAGCATATCACTAGCTCAGCACTTCATATGAGATCAGACATCCCCTACACCACAAGTTTAACTTGAGACTGAACCATTAGCCAACACGATGTCCCGTTCTCACCAGTTAAATCCGAAACTGCCAAGATTAGCGCCTATTTATTAGTGAAACCGTCAAGATTATGTACCAAATATTGTAACTATGAAGATTGTGCCTCTGTTGGAGTTAAGTTCTGTTCAGCATCTTATACCGGTGTCATCTGAAGTTCTTGCTGCGCAATTTAGGTCAGTAACCATCCTAAAACCTCTCCCACCTGTTACATGCCGCCGACATAAATGAACCTGAAACTGTATGTGCCTGAATAATCCCCCTAACGACTTAAACGAGTGCTGATTGACTTGTATCGTAGTGGCAGAAAACCCCATAGATATAAATGAGCGCTGTGTAATGCTTTATTTCCCCTGTGGTGGAGCTGAAAGAAAGTTACACACTTTCCCCACAGATAGCAGCTGTTCGCTAGGGGTGCCAGCAAGAGGACACTTTGTGATCTGCATATTGTCAAGGGACTTCTCTAACAAGTAGGGATTGTCCAAAGCAAACAACTGCTGTAACACAGAAGAAACAGAGAATTTTCACCCTGGAGTCCCAGCTTCATAACTTTTATCCTGATTCTGTAGTAGCCCCCATTTTCAGGATAAATTGAAGCATGTTTAGAATAAATAAAGAGGTAATGGATGCAGCGGCAGCACAAGCTCTCTTAATGCCCGGTATTTCAAAAAGCATTGGACCGCATTCAGTCCCTGAAGTTTGGCATTATAGCTGTTGGATAAACAATCATTAGTTTTATAGCCCTCCTTCACTGTCCACAAATTCAGGGGCGTAGCTAGTGGGGGCAGCGGGGCATGTGCGCCGGGCGCAGCTTCGATGTAATGAAGGGGGGCGCCGCAGAGCAGCCGTATTAAAACAGCTGATCTCCGCAGCTGCCCGGCATACAGGGCGCCCATCAGCAATGATCAGCTGTATTGATACGACTGCTCTGCGGCAGCCCCATCCTCTCAGGGCCCGCTGCTGCTACGGGGACCGCAGCGCTCGGCACATTACATTTGTGGGGCGAGCGGAACGGGCCCCGTCATGCCCAGTGCCCTTGCTAGCACTGGGGGGGACCCAGTGCTAGAAACTGCCACATTCAATTGCATCTGCGTCCTATAAGATGCTGGGTCTAGGTAAGTAATTTTTTTTATTTCTTTCTACAAGGGAAGGGGGAGGGGCTGTGTGGCATCATCTACAAGGGGGGACTGTGTGGCACCATCTACAGAGGGGCAGTGTGGCACCATCTACAAGGGGGGGCTGTGTGGCACCATCTAAAAGGGGGGCTGTGTGGCATCATATACAAGGGAGGGCTGTGTGCAGTATCTACAAGGGGACTGTGTGTGGTGCTATCTACAAGGTGGGACTGTGTGGCGCTATCTACAGGGGGCTGTGCATAGCACTATCTACAAGGCAGCTGTGTGTGACCTCTTTCATTTATTTTATTTTAATTTATTGTTATGGTAACTCCTTTATATAACTATATTGCTTCTAAAATGTACAAATGGTTTTGAGCTCGAGTTACATTAAAAAAAAAGTGAAAAAAAATGACACCTCATTGATTGGTAGAGAAATCAAACATGTCGAGGCGGAAGAAAATTTCAGAAAGAAGTTTGGGGGGAAGGCAATCTGAATCTTTGCCCCGGTTGCAGGAGAACCTAGCTACGCCTCTGCACAAATTACACCTCCCCAGTTGCGCTCTAGATGGCCGCCTACTCTACTCACCTCTTGTCCCAGCCCTGAATGTATAATAAACAACACAAATTTGCATGGAATTAAAAAAATTATTTGAGTCGCATTGGAAGAATACTTGATGGTGCAGTTAAATCTGGTTGTACACTAATACACAGTCTGCCCAAGTGATCTTCTTCCCTTGGATGCTGACAAGTGTTAATGACCTATTGGACTTTATTTGAAGGAAGCTAAAAGACAACTCGATGATTCTTAGTACCATCCACAACAAAATTGGATGACTTGCCAGAATCTGCACTCAATCTGCAGTCAATGATTCATTTTAATATCTATCTGCTTTTTAACTTTTGCTATAGGTTTTACAAAGTCTTTTACCAGTGGAAGACCTAACGCCAGTGGAATAGCTATAGTGCTTTGTGGTGTATCTATAGTGCTTGGCGATCACCCTTCACGGGTACTAAGTTACTGCTAAAATAAAGAGGAAATCTTGACATGGCAATCTGTACTGATCTAAAAACCCAACCGCTTGCCCCTTCGCTGAGCTGAGTAGTAGCTGTCTAGACAGAATTAATAATTCTGTACTACAGACATTGAATGGAGTGGCAGGGTACATGCGGGACCACCGCTCCATTTAAACTCTTCCTCACTATGGTCGTGCAGTGAGGAGGAACAGGTTGCTTAAAGACCCCTGTTCTAATGATTGCTGGGGGTCCCAGTAGGGGGGCTTCCAGCAATCAAACATGTATCACCAATCCAATGGATATGTGATAAATATCCTTAGTAAGACAACAACTTAATGGATCAAGGGTAGAGGGCACATTATAAAACTCCTGCCTTGGGCACCAAGAAATCTCATTGCAAGAACTAATAACTTAATATTAAACCGCCACACAGTGTTTTTTAAATTACATTTTTGTTTTAAGTTTCATACATTTTTAGTTTAAAGTAAAATATTATAAAATCATATTAGGAACTGATGTTCTGCATGGTTAGGTGACAGATTTTTGCAAACTATTAAATATTTTAAGATAAAAAATCAATGCATGCATATGTTCTGCTATTAAGATGTGGATATTACTATAGATCACCTGAGAGCCACTCAGCAGCTTCCACATGCCGATGAGGCTGAAGGGGCAGGAGTATTATCATGGAGACAGGAGCAGGCATGATGCAGATACAGTATCTGCTATTTTGAACACTGCACAATGTGTTTCCCAGAGATCGATTCCCAATTTCTTGGGTTAAAAAAAGATTGACGAAAAAACTGACCCTGAGGCACATATTAGTTCATTTTCCAAGTTGTTTGGCTGTTTTTGCCCATTTTTAAAGAGGATCTGTCACTGGTTTATCAATTCCCTACCTGCTAACTAATAGGCGCTATGATGCTGATAACTACAGTGTAACTTGTTTTCAAAAATGTTTATTATTTGCAAAGTTGTGAGCATTTTTCTAAATATGCTAATGTGGCTCTAATAGCCAAATAGGAGGGGACTTTCTTTTCACTCTGGGCGGTGTAATGTTTTCTGTATGACGCTGTCCAATCAGCATACAGCTTCTACCCCTTACCTGCCCAGCAACACAGGTGATCATATGGTATACAAGTTCCATTCCCAACTGTGTATTTAACTGGTGATATCTCTGGTTGTGTCACAGCTGGAACTGCGATCCTGGTGTCATATGAAAGATTAGAATCTCCTCTCTCATAAGCCACCTGAACTGTTTTAGGTGGTTCACAGCCCGAGATATGGCTGTTTTAATTGATCCCCCTTCCCTCCAGACCCCGTCTCTCACACTGTGTGAAGCAGCTTCATGCTGATAGGACAGCGTCAGAGGCTGTGAAGTAGCTCCACCTCAGGAGAATCGCTGGTGGTGACGCCCACTTGTCTAATAAAGGCTCATTTGCATATTTAGAAAAAAGCTCATAACTTTTAAAATAATAAACTTTTTGGGACACAATTTTCACTAGTATTATCCGTGTGACAGCTCCTATGAGATTAGCTAGGAGATTGGACATTACAAACTAGTGACAGAACCCCCTTTAAGTGTTACTTTTTAAAAGGTCTTCATTTTGACAGTGTAATGATAGCCTTACTTTGCAATTTGCATTGTAAACAGAACACATAATTCACAAGAAATTGTATGGCTACATTTAGAAAAAAAAATCTGAAAAATAATAAACAAGCTACATTCAAGCACAAATAAGACAAGAGTAAGTATAATTATTCTAAATCACAATATTAACTGATTTTATTTGATTTTTCCCACTTCATAGAAAATAAAAAGTTTTTAAAAATCTAAAAAAAATGTGTTCTTTAAACAGATTCCTTAACACTTAAAACTTTAAAAGCCTCTAAGTTTGAAAGCCTCCTCCAAAATCCACTAGGGCCTTTTATCACAACACGTTGACAGCCATCCTCCTTCCACGAAACTGGTGTTTAATGGTTCATATAAAACAACCGTAAAAAACATAATAATTGGAAGGTACTGTCAGGGCCATTTTAGAGAAAGGGCCCCCATTTGCTGTTTTTATACATTGTTACTTATCATTTTAAAAGCTGCAGATATAATCAGGTTAGTCTAGAGTAATGTAGGGGTTTAACATTTCTGGAGGTATGGATTGGTAAATGGTTTATAGTCCGATCCTTAGTGGTCTAGGGCAGTAAAAAGTTTAATCATTAACTCCCTGGTAGTCTTAGGGTAGGGTATGTTCACACAGCTTATTTTCGGCCGTTTTTCGGGCTGTAAACGGACAAAAAATGGCCGAAAAAATCAGAAGCGGAGCGCCTCTAAACAACTGCCCATTGATTTCAATGGGAAATACCGCGTTCTGTTCTGACGGGGTGTATTTTTATGCGGCCGTAAAAAGTGCATGTCACTTCTTGAGACCTTTTTGGAGGCGTTTTTCATTGACTCTATAGAAAAACCGCTCCAAAAACGGTCGTAAAAAAACTCAGCGAAAAATGCGAGTTTGCTTAAAAAACGGCTGAAAATCAGGAGCTGTTTTCCCTTGAAAACAGCTCCGTATTTTCAGACGTTTTTTTAGTAAGCATGTGAACATACCCTAAGGGTTAAATACTTGGTGTGCAGCGGAGCAGCATTGATGTGGCCACAATGCGTCCAACAGTCGCGCCGGCACTCTAAAAAATCGTGCAGCCATTAATGAATACAGCCTTTATTGCCGCAAGATTTTGCACGTAAACAGCTGTTTTACCTGCGTAAATGCTGCTTTCTGAGGCCCTTGCTCTTCTCTCCAGTCTCCAGCAATGACCTGCTATAACAGGAAGCTCCATGAGCTCAACCTGTCTCACGCTACCTGACAACTGGAACTGGGACATTTTGCTGCTCCATCATTTTTGATGTGTTTCCCTTCACACTACATTTTTTCTGTACACTTTATTTATTTATTTTAAAAAAAAAGAAAAATCTGAGATGTATTTATGAAGTATTCCATTATTGTCTATGGGCTATACATATGCCAAAGTGTGTTCGTTTTAGAATATGTTTTTGCGGAATACATCATGATAATATTGCAGACCTTAAAGGCTATGGACACCTTTTGGGTTTTTTTATTTTATTTTTTAATTGAAATGCACTTATTTAGTGTTAAAAATGTACTGTTTTACTTCTGCAGCTTCTTTGTATCACAGTACATAGAAACTGCAGAAAGCCGTTCTGAGCCGAATTCATAAGTGGGCTGCACTGCCTGCTCGGCTGACAGTGGATCCTGTGTGCCTCTGAGCAGTGGCGTAACTACCGACGTAGCAGCCGTAGCGGCTGCTACGGGGCCCGCGGCATGGGGGGGCCCGTGTCGCCCGCCGGCACGGGCCCCCACCATGGCCGGAGGCTCCGCTAGCAGCCGCTATGGCTGCTACAGCGGGACGCCACTGAACACTACGGCAGAGCAGGGAGGTATCTCCCCGCTCTGCCATTACACAAAAGACATGTATCCCCTATCCACAGGATATCCACAGGATAGGGAATACATGTGTGATCGCTGGCATTGATAGGGAGAACGGGGGACTGAAAGTCCCCCGAAGTTCTCCATCACAAACCTCGGACTTCCGGGGTCTATGTCGGCAGCTCCGTAGAAATTAATGGAGCGCCGGTCGCGCTTGTGCGCATGCGTGACCAGCGCTCCTTTCATTTTTAGTGAGCTGCGCAGACGCCGGAAGTCAGAGGTTAGTCATGGAGAACTTGGGAGACTTTCGGTCCCCCGTTCTCCCTATCGCTGCCAGCGATCACACATGTATCCCCTATCCTGTGGATAGGGGATACATGTGTTTTGTCGGACACGCTGTAGGTCACATTTTTTTGGGAGGGGGGACGCTGTATGGCGTTCCCTACAGGGGGGGCGCTGTATGGCGTTCCCTACAGGAGGGGGGCTGTATGGCGTTCCCTACAGGGTGGGTGCTGTATGGCGTTCCCTACAGGGGGGGCTGTATGGCGTTCCCTACAGGGGGGGCAGTATGGCGTTCCCTACAGGGGGGGCTGTATGGCGTTCTCTACAGGGGGGGGCGCTGTATGTCGTTCCCTACAGGGGGGGCTTATGGCGTTCCCTACAGGGAGGGCTGTATGGCGTTCCCTACAGGGGGGGGCGCTGTATGGCGTTACCTACAGGGGGGGCTGTATGGCGTTATCTACAGGGGGGGGGCTGTAAAAAAGGCACTATCTACAAGGGGGGGTTGTGTGACACCCAGGGGAGGGGGGGCCCCAGTCAAAAGTTTGCTATGGGGCCCAGTCTTTCCTAGTTACGCCCCTGCCTCTGAGCGATTGTCTAAGCTCAATTCTGATCAAGTGAAAGTGGATCCATTTTTTTCCACAGGATATGCCATAAATGTCCAATAGATGCGTATCCCAATTCAGAGATCCGCACCTATTTTTAGAATGGAGCCCCCTGATCCCCGTGCTACCTTCTGCCGCTGAGATCTGACCACTGTCTGACGAGGTGATTGGGTTTTCCGAAAACAGTCGTGTGAATATATTCTAGCTGTTTCCGGAGCTCCCACAGAAGAGAATGGGAGTTACCTAGACAGTGTAGCACACCGAGCTGCGCTGTTTCCGGTACTCAGAAGCTACGGAGAAAGCATAGCTTCTTGTGTTACATTGTTTTCTTGACACCCGTTCACTTCTAGAGGAGTTATGGAAATAGTGCAGCAAAATGCGCTCGGATGTTTACAGAAAACCTGGAAATCTCGTGAGTCAGTGGCCGGAGTCCGTGAACAGTGGCAAACGGAAGGACAGTGGTCAGAGGATCCTGTTCTACCCAGTGGCGGATCCCCATATGGGCGTTTCGGGCGGTCGCCCGGGGCCCAAGGCTTGCAGGGGGCCCATAGCTTCCCACACCGCACACAAGTGAAACAAAACTCTCCAGGGCTGCTGCTGCCGGTCGCATTCTAGTGATCATCGGTCCCACGTGCTGATGAAGAGGCGGGGGGGATGTGCAGGGGGAGTCAATTGCGGCCAGGGAACAGGGGCACAGCACATCAGCTGTAGAGAGCAGACTGTCAGAGATTGTGATGGGCAGGTGCTGGAGTCTCCCTGACAGTCTGCTCCTCTGTGTAGCTGTACACTGTCCCTCCTGTCTAAACCTCCAGCAGCTGCCTGATAACGGCAAAACTGAAACTAGAGGGTGAAGGACCTGTGGTGACGTCACAGTCACATGATTAAGGTCCTGGAGGCTGCCAGAGACAAGCACCGCAGAGGAAGAGACTGGTAAGTGTGTGTGTGTGTGTGTGTGTGTGTGTGTGTGTGTGTGTGTGTGTGTGTGTGTGTGTGTGTGTGTGCGTGTGTTAATGTAAGTCTATATAGTGTGTGCTGTGTATATAGTGTCTATAATGTAAGTCTATGTAGTGTGCGTGTGTGTGTGTACTGATATACAGATAAAAAATAGAGTCTCCAAGGCGCTGCTGCACGGGGAAGCAATGAGCATAAAGGAAGAGTAAGGTATAGGTGATTTATTAGAAACAAGGCTACGCGTTTCAATGCCGCACCAGCATCTTCATCAGGCCATAAAAGAAACATAACATCTGCACAGTTTAAATACACACTGAACAATTTAAAAAAACCGCCAATGTGACTGGGGTCAAAGTTCTCAGATGACGTCACGAATGAAAAGGAATGTAACAATTCACACGAGGCAATAGATGGTATAATCAGCGGTCAGGACCATGGACAGCAGCAATGTCAAACATACGCAACTGCATAGAAGGAAAACACATAGCCGACAAAACAATAATGGTACATAGGGTATAAAGTTGCAAATGGGATAAATTATGATTAAAATATACATAATGTTAGACATTTATAAAAGAAAAAGAATAAAAGAAAGATCCAAATCTACAGTAAAACTTATATATATATATATGTGCGGCAATAAGATTACTTAGAAAAGAAGGCATCCACATGGATGTTTAAATAATAGCATCCAAATGGATGTTAAAAAACATATGAATGATTTTGGAAGGACAGAATGATGATAACAGAATGATGTTAAACATCTAAAACAAAGGCTGAAAATAATAGCATCAAAAAGTATGCTAAAATGACAGCGCATTTGTAGATAGAAAAACGGGCATAACAAACTGTACTGGGAAAATGATAGCAATAGCGATACAATAAGATACCATTATAAACTGATGTTATGATGAGGTACTATACAATTATGGAATACAATAAGGTAATAATATACAGTTCTGGAATCCAATGATGTAGATACAGTACAATAAATAAATAAACGGATTATAGACATAAAAACAGGATAAAAGGGAAAGGGAAACGGATGTATAACCACCAATGTATAGATATATCATCAGGGGGCTAGGTAAGGAAAAAATTAAACTTAAACATAAGGGAGTTATAGGAAAAATAGGGTATCAAGAAAATAAAGAGCAGGAAGGGAATGACCCTAATAATCTTTATTTAATTGCCAAAAAAAGCCGCTGTATCGAAAATGACCTAAATTATGAGCCAAACGAATTTAAAGGAGTGCATGGAGCTAGGAAGTGCAAAACAATCGCAAATGTGAGGAAAAACCGGACCCGAATGAACGAGCACAGAAATTACTGTTGAATGGATGGACAAACTATTTATCAATGATAATTAATCTAGGGAAGATTCAGTGAGATCATTTAAACCATATGGTTGTAGAGTCCTGAATTTAAAAATCCAATAATTTTCGCGCTGCTTAAGTTTATTAAATCTATTTGCAGTATTTGATGAAATTAGTTCAATGGGTGTGACTGTTATTTCATTAAAAAGATTATTATGAGTGGAGGCGAAATGACGTGAAACACTATGTTTCATAAAACCAGAGGTGACATTGAACCTGTGACTATTAATTCTGGTTCGCAGGCACTGAGTAGTGCGGCCAATGTATTGTAAACGACAGGGGCATTCAAGCATATAAACAATATATGAACTCCCACAATTGAGGAAACTATTAATCTTAAAAGATTCATCAGTCACTGTGGATGTATATTTTGTGGCTCTATGGGTGATCACAGCGCAGCACATACAGCGTTGATGGCCACATTTGAAAGAGCCTAATAATTTAGGGAGCAAAGTGGAGCTGGTCGTAGATGGATTGCTCAGTCTACTAGGGGCCAAAATATTTTTTAAAGATTTAGAACGTCTAAAAGTAACTACAGGTTTATTGGGCAATTCACTCTTAAGGTAGGGATCACTGGTCAAAATGTGCCAATGCCTCTCTAGGATTTCCCTAATTTTCTTATTACCACTGTTAAATGTGGTGATGAAATTATTGCTAAAATTTTGGGCAGTCCTATTATCTACTTTTTCCTCAATGCATGATGCTTGGGTTAGTAAGGCAGCTTTACGTCTAGCTCCTTTAATGAGATTGGTTGGAAAATTCTTCTGTTTAAATCTTTTTTCTAAAATATTACATTCCTTATTAAAATCAATGTTAGTAGTACAATTTTTTCTAATCCTCCTAAATTGACCGAACGGGACATTCTTGATCCATGGTGGATAATGAGCACTATTAAAATCAAGGTAGCTATTGACGTCTACCGTTTTAAAATGAGTTTTCGTGTTAAATTTATTGGAGGTAATGTCAAAAGAAATATTTAAATCCAGAAAATCAATGGACGTGGATGAAAAAGTATGTGTGAAAGAAAGCCCATATGTGTTCTGATTAAGAAATTCAATAAAAGATGCAGCCTCAGACTCATTACCCATCCAAATGAAGAGAAGATCGTCAATATAGCGTTTATACATTAAAATTTTATTTTTGAAGCGATGATCATGGTGTATATAGTGCTCTTCAAAATTACCCATATAGAGGTTGGCATATGAGGGTGCGAACCTGGAACCCATAGCACACCCCTTTATTTGGTTGTAAAAATTTTTATCGAAGCTAAACTAATTATGGTGGAGAATAAAATGAACGCATTTGGTGATAAAATCAATCTGAACAGAGGGCATGTTAGTTTTGGTGTTTAGAGCAGATTCAATGACTTCAAGGCCTTTGGAGTGGGGGATATTACTGTATAGAGCAGTGACATCTGCAGTGAGAAAATTAATGGGGTGCATGAGATTAGTTACATTGATAGCAAGAAGCTCTCTAATAACTTGCGTAGAATCCTTGAGATATGAAGATAGGCCGGCCACTAGGGGTTGTAAATGCAGATCAACGAAATGGGAAAGGTTGCTGGTCAAGGACCCAATACCAGAAATGATGGGGCGTCCAGGGGGATTAGTGATGGATTTATGTATCTTGGGAAGATGGTACATAAATGGCAAGCTAGGAAATGGCATATGGAGAAAGCCCTTTTCTTTTTTTGTAATAATGCCATCTTGGAAGGCTGTCTCAATTAGATTAGCATATTTTAATGAATGGTCATGTAAGGGATTCGCTGTCAATGGAACATAGAAATTAGTATCTCCCAAAATTCTGTAGGTCTCCCCCAAATATTGATCTCTGTTCATAACTACAATGCCTCCTCCTTTGTCAGCTGAACGAATCGCGATATTCTCATTTTTCGCCAATGTTTTAAGGGAATTTCTTTCCTGATATGTGAGATTATCAGATATGTGTGCAGGTTTGCCAAGAGTTCTGAACTCATTACCTACAAGAGTGGAAAAAGTTTCTAAAAGGGAGCCCTGATGGTGCAGGGGATAAAAGCAGGATTTTGGTTTGAGATTAGTGGTGATAACTGACGGAGCAAAATCGTATGTGGTTGATTCAGGCGCAGGGACAGATGTTGCAGATGTGGGCACCATTTTGGAGAGAGAAAAATGTCTAGTAAGAGTTAGTTTACGAATGAACCTATTGAGGTCCATGAAGAGATCAAAATTATTGGGTGATGCGACTGGACAAAAGGAAAGGCCTTTATTGAGCAAACTGATCTCATGTGGATTCAACATGTGGGAGGACAGGTTAAAAAGTTTAATTTTTAGTGGTTGGTCCGATGTTTCTTTAGAGTTGTGGAAAGGGGTCGTTTTATTGCGTTTGCGACCTCCTCTTCTTCCTCTGTATCTAATTTTCTTTTTATGGAAATTTTCTGTACCAGTGGGAAAAAATGTGTGATAGTTTGTATTTTCGGGCTTAGGAGGTAAGTCACAAGTTGGTCGTCGCTGTTGATAGTGGGTGTAACAGGTGGCATGGTTAATTGGGAGGGGAGTCCTAAAAAAGAAGTGGTGGTATCCAGAAAGGATATAGGAGCTAAAGGAGGGGGATCATAGTTACCATGGGGTGCATCATTGGAGGGTGATGTTGCACGAGCTCCTTCTATATTCGTGGGGAAAGAGTTATCCAATGGATTAGTGGAGGTATCATGAGTGGATAATTGTAACAGAGATGTAGATACATCATGTTCTGAGAGTACCATGGAGATATTTGAGGATGGTGAAATAATAATAGGAGTTGAAGGATTTTCCAGGGTGGATTGAAATTGTAATAAACGCGTTTCTAATTCAGAGGACCTAAACGCATTGACAGGAATATCCGAAAGATGGTTAATGGAAGGCATAAAATCAGTAACTTTGGAGCGGGTAGAAACAGTGCTCTTAGAATTAACCTTGGTTTGAGGAAACATAGATTCAGTAGTGTGGGACATTACTGAAAAATTGTCAGAGCGGGTAGGGTTAGTAGGGAGCTCAACAGAATACATATTCCTGTGGCTGTTTTTGAATGTTCTACCATGGGGTGAAAACCTGCGTGATTCACCCTCTGGAAAATCATTGCGGGGGTATCTGCGAGATCTACCCTCGGTAAGGGGGAAAAAAACCTTTTTTCCAGCTCTTTCTTTGCTAGTAGTGGATTGATCAATAGTGATATCGATCATAGGTGCTAAATCTGCAATGTTATCCTCAATAGCGTTAGTTTGATGCTCACAACGATCCCTCTTGAATTTATTAGATTTTCGGAGAATCAGATCTTTCTCGTAGGTATTGAGCCTATTATTGATGGATGATTCTATTTTAGAGAAATCAGGGTGGTCAGAAAATTTCAACAACTTATCCTTAATCAAGGAGATCTCGGTTTTCAAAGAGTCACTAACAAAGGTCCTCTTACAGAGGAGCAATTTCAAGGCACCTGATTGGCAATTGTCTAACAATGCCTTCCAATCCGAGCTAAAATCTATGTCAGAGGGATAAGGATTAGTTAACAAAATCCTCAGTCCCCTAGTTAACTAATCCTTATCCCTCTGACATAGATTTTAGCTCGGATTGGAAGGCATTGTTAGACAATTGCCAATCAGGTGCCTTGAAATTGCTCCTCTGTAAGAGGACCTTTGTTAGTGACTCTTTGAAAACCGAGATCTCCTTGATTAAGGATAAGTTGTTGAAATTTTCTGACCACCCTGATTTCTCTAAAATAGAATCATCCATCAATAATAGGCTCAATACCTACGAGAAAGATCTGATTCTCCGAAAATCTAATAAATTCAAGAGGGATCGTTGTGAGCATCAAACTAACGCTATTGAGGATAACATTGCAGATTTAGCACCTATGATCGATATCACTATTGATCAATCCACTACTAGCAAAGAAAGAGCTGGAAAAAAGGTTTTTTTCCCCCTTACCGAGGGTAGATCTCGCAGATACCCCCGCAATGATTTTCCAGAGGGTGAATCACGCAGGTTTTCACCCCATGGTAGAACATTCAAAAACAGCCACAGGAATATGTATTCTGTTGAGCTCCCTACTAACCCTACCCGCTCTGACAATTTTTCAGTAATGTCCCACACTACTGAATCTATGTTTCCTCAAACCAAGGTTAATTCTAAGAGCACTGTTTCTACCCGCTCCAAAGTTACTGATTTTATGCCTTCCATTAACCATCTTTCGGATATTCCTGTCAATGTGTTTAGGTCCTCTGAATTAGAAACGCGTTTATTACAATTTCAATCCACCCTGGAAAATCCTTCAACTCCTATTATTATTTCACCATCCTCAAATATCTCCATGGTACTCTCAGAACATGATGTATCTACATCTCTGTTACAATTATCCACTCATGATACCTCCACTAATCCATTGGATAACTCTTTCCCCACGAATATAGAAGGAGCTCGTGCAACATCACCCTCCAATGATGCACCCCATGGTAACTATGATCCCCCTCCTTTAGCTCCTATATCCTTTCTGGATACCACCACTTCTTTTTTAGGACTCCCCTCCCAATTAACCATGCCACCTGTTACACCCACTATCAACAGCGACGACCAACTTGTGACTTACCTCCTAAGCCCGAAAATACAAACTATCACACATTTTTTCCCACTGGTACAGAAAATTTCCATAAAAAGAAAATTAGATACAGAGGAAGAAGAGGAGGTCGCAAACGCAATAAAACGACCCCTTTCCACAACTCTAAAGAAACATCGGACCAACCACTAAAAATTAAACTTTTTAACCTGTCCTCCCACATGTTGAATCCACATGAGATCAGTTTGCTCAATAAAGGCCTTTCCTTTTGTCCAGTCGCATCACCCAATAATTTTGATCTCTTCATGGACCTCAATAGGTTCATTCGTAAACTAACTCTTACTAGACATTTTTCTCTCTCCAAAATGGTGCCCACATCTGCAACATCTGTCCCTGCGCCTGAATCAACCACATACGATTTTGCTCCGTCAGTTATCACCACTAATCTCAAACCAAAATCCTGCTTTTATCCCCTGCACCATCAGGGCTCCCTTTTAGAAACTTTTTCCACTCTTGTAGGTAATGAGTTCAGAACTCTTGGCAAACCTGCACACATATCTGATAATCTCACATATCAGGAAAGAAATTCCCTTAAAACATTGGCGAAAAATGAGAATATCGCGATTCGTTCAGCTGACAAAGGAGGAGGCATTGTAGCTATGAACAGAGATCAATATTTGGGGGAGACCTACAGAATTTTGGGAGATACTAATTTCTATGTTCCATTGACAGCGAATCCCTTACATGACCATTCATTAAAATATGCTAATCTAATTGAGACAGCCTTCCAAGATGGCATTATTACAAAAAAAGAAAAGGGCTTTCTCCATATGCCATTTCCTAGCTTGCCATTTATGTACCATCTTCCCAAGATACATAAATCCATCACTAATCCCCCTGGACGCCCCATCATTTCTGGTATTGGGTCCTTGACCAGCAACCTTTCCCATTTCGTTGATCTGCATTTACAACCCCTAGTCGCCGGCCTATCTTCATATCTCAAGGATTCTACGCAAGTTATTAGAGAGCTTCTTGCTATCAATGTAACTAATCTCATGCACCCCATTAATTTTCTCACTGCAGATGTCACTGCTCTATACAGTAATATCCCCCACTCCAAAGGCCTTGAAGTCATTGAATCTGCTCTAAACACCAAAACTAACATGCCCTCTGTTCAGATTGATTTTATCACCAAATGCGTTCATTTTATTCTCCACCATAATTCGTTTAGCTTCGATAAAAATTTTTACAACCAAATAAAGGGGTGTGCTATGGGTTCCAGGTTCGCACCCTCATATGCCAACCTCTATATGGGTAATTTTGAAGATCACTATATACACCATGATCATCGCTTCAAAAATAAAATTTTAATGTATAAACGCTATATTGACGATCTTCTCTTCATTTGGATGGGTAATGAGTCTGAGGCTGCATCTTTTATTGAATTTCTTAATCAGAACACATATGGGCTTTCTTTCACACATACTTTTTCATCCACGTCCATTGATTTTCTGGATTTAAATATTTCTTTTGACATTACCTCCAATAAATTTAACACGAAAACTCATTTTAAAACGGTAGACGTCAATAGCTACCTTGATTTTAATAGTGCTCATTATCCACCATGGATCAAGAATGTCCCGTTCGGTCAATTTAGGAGGATTAGAAAAAATTGTACTACTAACATTGATTTTAATAAGGAATGTAATATTTTAGAAAAAAGATTTAAACAGAAGAATTTTCCAACCAATCTCATTAAAGGAGCTAGACGTAAAGCTGCCCTACTAACCCAAGCATCATGCATTGAGGAAAAAGTAGATAATAGGACTGCCCAAAATTTTAGCAATAATTTCATCACCACATTTAACAGTGGTAATAAGAAAATTAGGGAAATCCTAGAGAGGCATTGGCACATTTTGACCAGTGATCCCTACCTTAAGAGTGAATTGCCCAATAAACCTGTAGTTACTTTTAGACGTTCTAAATCTTTAAAAAATATTTTGGCCCCTAGTAGACTGAGCAATCCATCTACGACCAGCTCCACTTTGCTCCCTAAATTATTAGGTTCTTTCAAATGTGGCCATCAACGCTGTATGTGCTGCGCTGTGATCACCCATAGAGCCACAAAATATACATCCACAGTGACTGATGAATCTTTTAAGATTAATAGTTTCCTCAATTGTGGGAGTTCATATATTGTTTATATGCTTGAATGCCCCTGTCGTTTACAATACATTGGCCACACTACTCAGTGCCTGCGAACCAGAATTACTAGTCACAGGTTCAATGTCACCTCTGGTTTTATGAAACATAGTGTTTCACGTCATTTCGCCTCCACTCATAATAATCTTTTTAATGAAATAACAGTCACACCCATTGAACTAATTTCATCAAATACTGCAAATAGATTTAATAAACTTAAGCAGCGCGAAAATTATTGGATTTTTAAACTCAGGACTCTACAACCATATGGTTTAAATGATCTCACTGAATCTTCGCTAGATTAATTATCATTGATAAATAGTTTGTCCATCCATTCAACAGTAATTTCTGTGCTCGTTCATTCGGGTCCGGTTTTTCCTCACATTTGCGATTGTTTTGCACTTCCTAGCTCCATGCACTCCTTTAAATTCGTTTGGCTCATAATTTAGGTCATTTTCGATACAGCAGCTTTTTTTGGCAATTAAATAAAGATTATTAGGGTCATTCCCTTCCTGCTCTTTATTTTCTTGATACCCTATTTTTCCTATAACTCCCTTATGTTTAAGTTTAATTTTTTCCTTACCTAGCCCCCTGATGATATATCTATACATTGGTGGTTATACATCCCTTTCCCTTTCCCTTTTATCCTGTTTTTATGTCTATAATCCGTTTATTTATTTATTGTACTGTATCTACATCATTGGATTCCAGAACTGTATATTATTACATTATTGTATTCCATAATTGTATAGTACCTCATCATAACATCAGTTTATAATGGTATCTTATTGTATCGCTATTGCTATCATTTTCCCAGTACAGTTTGTTATGCCCGTTTTTCTATCTACAAATGCGCTGTCATTTTAGCATACTTTTTGATGCTATTATTTTCAGCCTTTGTTTTAGATGTTTAACATCATTCTGTTATCATCATTCTGTCCTTCCAAAATCATTCATATGTTTTTTAACATCCATTTGGATGCTATTATTTAAACATCCATGTGGATGCCTTCTTTTCTAAGTAATCTTATTGCCGCACATATATATATATATATATATAAGTTTTACTGTAGATTTGGATCTTTCTTTTATTCTTTTTCTTTTATAAATGTCATATTTTTTAATCTAACATTATGTATATTTTAATCATAATTTATCCCATTTGCAACTTTATACCCTATGTACCATTATTGTTTTGTCGGCTATGTGTTTTCCTTCTATGCAGTTGCGTATGTTTGACATTGCTGCTGTCCATGGTCCTGACCGCTGATTATACCATCTATTGCCTCGTGTGAATTGTTACATTCCTTTTCATTCGTGACGTCATCTGAGAACTTTGACCCCAGTCACATTGGCGGGTTTTTTTAATTGTTCAGTGTGTATTTAAACTGTGCAGATGTTATGTTTCTTTTATGGCCTGATGAAGATGCCGATGCGGCATTGAAACGCGTAGCCTTGTTTCTAATAAATCACCTATACCTTACTCTTCCTTTATGCTCATTGCTTCCCCGTGCAGCAGCGCCTTGGAGACTCTATTTTTTATCTGTATATCAGTATATCCCTTGCGGTTTTCCGTGGAACACCGGCACCGAGTCCTGGCAGCAGCAGCAACCATTCTCTCCACTGTTCGTTGTCCTTTGATCCTAGGTGAGCACCTAATTGGATTTCTGGATTTTGCATCTCTTTACCCTTGGTAATCTACACTATGTGGCGCTGTGTTTTGTGTCTCTTATCTGTGTGTGTGTGTGTGTGTGTGTGTGTGTGTGTGTGTGTGTGTGTGCGTGTGCTAATGTAAGTCTATATAGTGTGTGCTGTGTATATAGTGTCTATAATGTAAGTCTATGTAGTGTGTGTGTGTGTGTGTGTGTGTGTGTCATAATTTAAGTCTATATAGTGTGTGCTGTGTTTATAGTGTCTATAATGTAAGTCTATATAGTGTGTGTGGTTTGAATATATAGTGTGTGGTGTTAGTGTGAATTGTATATAGGGTGTTTAATCTCACATTTTTTGTGTGCAAAATAATTTCCCACCCATAGAGCCCTCTGCAGTAAGTCAGATGCTCAGAACCCCCCCTGCAGTATAATCTCCCCCATAGAGCCCTCAGTAGTTATTATACTGCAGGGGGGGGGGCAGAGCGTTTGATTGACTGTTCAGGGTTCTATAGGGGAATAACTCCTTCCCCCCCCCAGAGCCATAAGGGCAGATTTACACGAACGTGTAATACGTCCGTGCAACGCGTGTGCTTTTCACTCGCATCGCACGGACCTATGCAAGTATATGCGGTAGTGCAGACTGTCAGTGATTTTTGCGCAGCGTGAGTCCGCTGCGTAAAACTGACGACATGTCCTATATTTCTGCGTTTTTTGCGCATCACGCACCCATTGAAGTCAATGGGTGCGTGAAAATCACGCATGCCACACGGAGGCACCTCCGTGGGACGTGCGTGATTTGCTCAACAGCAGTATAACTATGATTGCAAACAGAAAAGCACCAGGTGCTACAAACATACAAACAGAGTGTCATAATGATGGCGGCTGGGCGGAAGGCACGCAGCCGCGCATCATATGGTGATGACACACGAAGCTGTTAAGTGCCTTTTGCGCGCGCAAAACGCCGCATTTTTTGCGTGCGCAAAACGCACACGCTCGTGTAAATCCGCCCTAAGTGTCAGACACTTAGACCCTCCCATAGGGCACTCAGCAGTCAGTCAGATGCACTGGGGAGGGGTGTCTGACTGCTTAAAGGGTAACTAACGAAACTTTTTAAAAAAAATTACATGTCATAGTGACATGTCAAATGTTCTAATCGGTGGGGGTCCGGGCACTGAGACCCCACCAATCGCTGAAACAAAGTGGCAGAAGCGCTCAGGTGAGTGCTTTGCCACTTTGTTTCTGATCGTCTTTCCTCTGATAGCCGAGCATGCGGTGTATGGGCACAACAGAAAGTCTATGAGTCCGTACACCGCGACGAGGAAAGACAATCAGAAATTAAGTGGAACAGCGCTCACCCGAGCACTCCCGCTGCTTTGTTTTAGTGATCGGTGGTGGTCTCAATGCTGGGACCCCCATCGATCAAAACTTCTGACATATCACTCTCACTATGACACGCCAAATGTTTTTTAAAAGTTTAGTTACCTCATGGGGACTGAATTTATTGGTTTGAGTTAATGTATGGGCCTGGGTCTTAATTTGCTTAGGGGTCTGGGGTATAAGACAATTTATGGTGTTTATTTCTGAATTTTTATGTTGCTATAGACGCTGAAAATGGCTACAGAATCAAGGGGAAAAGATTTCTCATCAGGAAACTCTGCAGTCATCAGGAGAAGTTGCCATAACGGCCTGTGTCAGATGGAGAAGAAAAGAGAACGACCCATCAGTGAAGACATCTCCTGTGAGTCATTGCATTTATCTGTCCCCTCTCCTGACATGTCTGTTATCGGAAATCCTTGTATTCCACATAAAGTCTTTGTGTACCCAGGACTAATAGACAAATGCGTGTTACCATTCCCCTTGTCAGGAGGATGTGTCCCTACACAGTGTGATACTGTCAGCGATGGTTGGAGACTGTCAGTATGTAGGGACACAGCCCTTTGACAAGGGGAATCGTAGCACTCATTTGTCAATGCTCGCACAGAAAGGTGGTGTTTAATATAGACATGACGTGGCAGGGCGGTGGTGGAGAAGGGGGCCCAAGCTTGTGGAACAGCCCAGGGCCCATGGTTTACTTAATCCGCCACTGGTTCTACCTCTTGCGTCAGCGCAACACAAGAACAGCCGCTCTGAAGATCCGGGTCCACGCAACGGGGAATGAAAACCAAAGTATATCACAAAGTTTATTGATTTCAGAAAATAAAAATAATTGTTTTTATTTACGTTGGACAAGCCTTTTAACATAATAATGTGTCTCAGAAACTGTTTCACAGATGGTGTAAAGTTTGTGCTGTTATATAATGCACATTAACTGTTTCTACAATATTGGATCAGATGTAATCTGTTTAACAATTTTTTTTCAGTTTGTTTCAACAAAAGCTTCACTGAGTTTGCATATTCTGTGTTCACGACTTCAAATAAAAACTCTATCTAGTTGTGCTTGCATAAAGGGGTTATCAGCCCAGATTGGACAGTATGGAGGGACATGCTCCTTTGACAAAGGAAATAATATTGCACAATTAATTTATTCATACATTTCCAGGAGGAATAAAAGAGGAATGTTACAGTGCAGAGTTCTAAGAAAAGATGCTCCAGTATTTTTATGGGGAATACAAGTAATTACTAAAACAAACATGTCAGGAGAGGTGACGGGTCCTTTTTTCAATGAAATTAAAGTTTTTATGCAAGTTTTATTTATGGATGTATTCATGGATACCGCATGGCGATTTTATTTGGACAGTATGCACTAATATCATGTAAGCATTGGGCAGTATACCAAATGGATATTTTTGCAGTAGTTTGGCATGCATATATCAGAATTATCCTGGCATTGCGTGTGCTGGTACTTTCTCATTTTTAGCCTAGATATGAAAATGTGATTTATTTCTTTTTCTTGTATTTTTTTTTATCACAAAATAAAGTGCACAAATACTGCTACAAGATCACAAAAAAAAAAAAAAACATGCAATATAAAGCTAAAGGGGCTTGCCAGCACCATAAACATGTTTATTAGGAACTATACTTTCATAACAGTTTTGATATGTCATAGAGACATATCAAAAGTTTGGATCGGTGGGGGTAAGGATGCTGAGACCACCACCATTGCTAAAACAAAGGTGCAGAAGCGCTCAACTGAGCGCTTTGCTCCTTCTGCTGTGATTAGCGCTTACCATCAGGCTGACGACGGCTCTCTTAGAAAATCTATGTAAGCCGTCTTCAGCTTAACAGGGATCCAGAATAAATCCCTGGATCAACGTTTCATCTCCAGAATCTAGTACTCATAAACTGTAATATTATATTTTTTAAGAAAGGCATCAAGGACCTTCTTGAACTTGTTCAAAGAATCAACCACCACAAAATCCTCTAGTAGAGAGTTCTCACTGCTCTTACAGTAAAGAATCCCCTTCTGTGATGATGGTAAAACCTTTCTTCCTCTAAACATAGGGGACGCCCCCTTGTCCTTGTTCGGTGTAAAAAGATCATTAGAAAGATCTCTGTACTGTCCAACTATATATTTGTACATTAGAATTAGATCGCCCCTAAGCCGTATTTTCTCTAAACTAAAGTTTCATGACCTTTCTTGGTACTGAAATCCACCCATTCCCTTAATTACCTTGGTCGCCCTTCTTTGCACCCATTCTAGTTCAGCCATGTCTTTCTTATAGTTATCTTGACGCGTTACTGCAGCCAACCTGTAGTAAAATGTTTGATCTACTAATATGGCCATTTGATTGTCTATGATTTTTGGTTTTTGCAAATAAATAACAGAACTGCTGCTTACTAAAGTAATAGAGAAATACATTTATACTATGGTAATATCCGGGCCAGTCCATGCATGCGTTATGGATTCAACCTCCTATCCGGTGCCATGTTACAAAAGATTTGAATTCTAAGCATTCTTTTTTAGCAGAACCGGCAGTATAATCACCCCCAACATCTACCCCTGATGTGCAGCCTTGTTTCTTTACATGGAAATGAGATTAACTCCATACACCGCTCTGCTTGAGGATGATTAAACTGGATGCTATTTCCCTAAAAAAGAAAACTCAACTAGAAATTAATCCTATGGAAATTATTATTCTGAAAATGAATTTAATCAGTTTGAATACTGAGCAAGCCGTGCAGGAGAGTACAGATGGAGGCAGGAGAGTGAACCAGAGACTATTATATTTTGTATGTTTTGTCCTGTATAATATCCCCTGCCATAAAAAAATGAAAACCAATTAAAACTTATTTTCATTACTGTTACATACAGTAATATAAGTTCTACACGATACACATATATTTACTGCATAGATCAGACAGAAATGGTTTTATGACATTTAGGACATATATACCTGTATGCATACAATGTTTGTGTTTTGTTTTTATTCAAAAATATTGACTTTCATTTAAAAATAAACACAGGAGCGGCCAAACTTTTTTTAATATGGGGATCTACTTGTGGATCCTGAGTTATTCGATCTTCAAGTGGACTAGAGACAGCCAGGTGTGGCGGAGGACTCTGCTGCAATTTTTTGCATTGTCTGTTTCAGATGCCCCAGTGCCCTCATTGATATCAGAAGAGGTGTACCTATACGGGGTGCAAAAGTAGCAGTCACACCTGGGCCCTGGTGTCTGAGGGGGCCTAAGGGCCTTTCTGTTACATAAGAAGACCCCAGTATTATAAATAGAACATGGTAGATGGGGAGCCCCTGTTACAGATTTTGCATTTGGGTTCAGAAGTTATGCCTCTGGATAGCAGCAACAGCTACTTGTTGCACTTGCTCCACAGCCATGTTTTCTTTATACATGACTGAGCCTCCCCTCCCCCATCTGCCCCACCCTGTGCTAGAGTGTATGTATATTAGCTGTTGTGGGTCTCATGCACTCCCTAATATCGCTACTCGCGACACAAGTCTTTATGCTTCACCAATGAGTCTTTCGCTAAAATAAGTTGCAACAGGGGGCACTGGAACACCAAACAATAGAATTTTTTTCATATCTGTGTGGAAGCCAACACAACAGCCTGGTGAACTCATTTTTTGCCAAGCGCTGGGTTTATCATATTCTCCCTCAGAATTTCTACCCCCAGGCTATTGACGGCTGGGGTGACTTGACGGTGACTTTGCTCTCCATGTGTGGAGCGGCTCAGTGCACGGGTGCAGCTTAATAAAGGACTTTTAATGTTCTAGCATGAAATATCGCAAATAGCAAATATTTTATTTGGTGCACATATGACACATTACAGAAAATAATTAAAATTGACTTCACAGAGATGAAAACTCAACTTCTTTTAAAAACCTAGCCACTAAAGCTTAGCCTGGCCACCTGCTATGTTTTACAGCTTAGGCTTTACATAAGCATTTTGAATATAAATGTCTGCAAAAGAACTTTCTAACAAAATAGCTAATAGTCATATTACCAAGCAACGGTATAAGAGCAGCAGAGCGCCACTTACTATGATGTCACAGATTACGAAACTTCAGTCACCTGTTAATAATAGTGATGCACAACTGTAATTGTTTAGCTTAAAATCTCCATCTGTTTTGTGGCACAATAAAGCCAAAAATGTATCCATAGAAACAGTGCGGTCTAGTGCCAATTTGTCATTGCTTTCTTGCGCAAGATTTCATATGAGAAATATTAACACTACACAAACAAAAGGGGTTTTATTTTGTTTGGGAATTAATAAAACTCTACAGAAACAAACTGAATGCTACCAAGAGGCAGACAATATAAGTGGAGACCTATAATAATAATCATAATAATTATGTAGGATTTAGTCTTAATCCTTTTTTCTACACTCACAGAATTAACAGAATTCACAGAATTAATTCAGTTTCGTTGAAAAAGTCAATGAGATTGGAAATAAAAGAAAGCGCTCTGTGTTCGGAAAAGTATTTCCTGTAGAAAATAATGATCAATAATTCACTGACTGGGAGGTATATATGATGTATATTTTCATCTCTAGGTTCACTACCTAGAAAAACAAAGATTCATAGATATTAGTAGCACATAAATTGAAATATAACTTTTATTGCTGTACTTAAAAAGAAAGAAGTCTTTAGCTGAACTAGTATTTGTAAACCATACGCACACGTCTTGTGTTGCTCATGATTATATGGTGGGGCTTTCTAGTACCACATAATTATGAGTGTTATTCTGTAATAGAGACTCATATATGTATTGTGGAATTGGTTGGAGACTCAAGACATATCCCCTTGGGTTTATAGGGATACAGTTTACTAATTTAGGTTCTTTGTAGTATAACCCATTAGGGAATATCTATAGCCTAGTTAGAGAGGACCGCTATACTGGTTTGTCCTGTTCTGTAAGAGGAGTATTTTTCAAATGTAACCCTAATGAATTGTCCAGTTATCGTCCCAAAAAAGACAGCACGGCTGCAGGAACCTGACCTTACTATGTCCCTATCCCGACGCATTTCTTTTCGACACGGGATCCAACAGGGGATCTCAGTTGATAAGAGCGCTTGTCTTGCGGCCTAGCAGCATGATCTATGGTGTGGTCAATGTGTCCTGCGGCGCTATGCCTGATTTTTAAATACGGTAGTATCTAGTCCCTCCCCTACATGCACCAGCCCATAGTGTGGGCCAATAACAGGAATAGCTTTAGGAAGAGGGGGAGGTCAGGGGATTCAGCCGGTAAGAATATAGTGGATAGTGTATAAGGAGGTCACAATACCTGCCCCAGTCCTTCTCCCTAAAGATCCTCCCAACTTTATAGCATGGGCACGGTGACAAAGGTACCGCTTATAGCGGCTGTGCTGCCCATTAAACTACCGACTACCCGCACTCCCACAGAGTGCAGGCATCAGTGACAGGTAGCCCCATAGAGGGCAGGCACTTGTGCCAAGATTCCACAGGGTGGGTGAATCGAAATTGCCCCAATTGCTCTAAAAAGTCATGTATGACCCTTTGAGATCTTCTAGGACTGTATCCAACCCCTTTCAAGTTCTTTAACGCCAAGACAGCATTAGAAAAATGACAGCAACATGTATGGCTCTGACTAAATGAATGGTAGCAGGTGGTAACAATCAGCAACAATCCAACAACTTGTCTGATTTTTTTCATGCTTTTTAAAATATATCCCCTTTTGGTGGCAGATGCCTGCCGGTGTTTATGCAAATACGATGGTATCAGAAAAAAACAATAGATTTTTAATAAACGGTGCAAAAAAAGTATCCCTGTGTTATCTTCGTTTCAATAGTTTTTATTGGAGTTTTTACATAAATCATGAAACATAAACATATTATGCATTGGTATATAAAGTTCTTTCACATATTTCTCATTAAAGCATATGATCTCAATATCAGTGCGAACTTAGTGAAAATATCAGCATAATAAACAGTAACAAGGAAAAAAACCGGGAACACACAAAAACATTGCAGCAATACTTTATATTATAGACATTATCTATATACCATTGACTAGATATGCATTTGGGATCTTACCATAGGCACGGTCCGAAAAAAGCAGCGTATCTTTGCTCATTTTCTATACAGAGTATCATTCACTATTATTTATGGAATATACTGTTAAACCAGGGGTTCCATAATAGGCTAAATTTGGAGAATGAAGAATTACCCAAGGCTATTATTCTCTCATATGCATATGTCGTTTTGAGTGAGAGTATGAGTTCATCTATTGAGGGAGCATCTGTCTTCTTCCAATGTCGTGTAATCACTAGCTTAGCCAGTACCAAAATTTTACAGATCAAGCATCTCATGATAAAGGGGAAAGAATCTAGATCAAGAGATAACAATGCTAGTTGAGGAGCACATGGGATTGGGCATTGAAATATTTGAACCAAAAGCTCAAATACCTGTGTCCAAAATCCTGTTATTTTGGGACATTGCCACATGATGTGAAAAAGGGTGCCTTTTTTGCCACAGCCCCTCCAACATGCAGACGTTGATTCAGGGTACATCTGATGCAATCGGTTAGGAGTGAAGTACCATCTCAAAGAGGTTTTAATTGCTGTTTCTACATGTTGAATACATGGGAGGGCTACATGTATAAGTTTAAAGGAGGCCAACCAGTCTGTATTATCAAATGTCATCTCTAAATCTCTTTCCCACGACTTCAGCAGATGGAATTTAGTGAATGAATAATGAGAATTAATCGTATTGTATATGGGCTTTAAACCCTTAACTCGTCTGGAGAAGTGGCCAAATAGTTTAAAGTTACATAAAGCATCCAGATTGTTGTTACTCATAATGCAGTGTTTTATTTGTAAATACTTGAAAAAATCTGAGTTGGATAGAGAAAATTCAGATTTGAGATGTTCAAAGCTCACCAATTGATTGTTCACAATCAAGCGTCAGACAACACAAGAAAGATTTTAAACCTAATTCACCTTATTGAAACGCGAGCTACACCAGCTTTGATGCTGGCCTTAGACGCCGAAAAGGCGTTCGACCGTATTAACTGGTCATACGCCTTTGCGACCCTTCAAGAGATGGGATTCAAGGACACAATATTGAGGGCCATTGGAGCTCTGTACTCGGCGCCTACAGCGAAAGTATACACTAATGGAATCTTATCCACGGAATTGAGTATATCTAATGGTACCCGACAAGGGTGTCCATTATCTCCAATAATTTTTATATTATCAATGGAACCGTTAGCTCAACACATTAAACTCTGCACGGAAATTCAGGGAATACAGTGTCGAGACAAATCACATACTATTTTGTTATATGCAGACGACATTATCCTATCCTTAACTGAGCCAGAATCTTCATTGGCTTCATCTTTGGACATTATTAATGCGTTCGGAAAAATCTCTTACTATAAATTAAATGCGAAAAAGTCCCTGTGTTATCTTAAAGAATATTTATAGTGTGTGTGTGCGTGTGTGTGTGTGTGTGTGTGTGTGTGTGTGTGTGTGTGTGTGCATATATATATATATGTATATATACTAGTCCTTCTCAATGAATTCGAATATCATCAAAAAGTTTATTTAGTTCAGTAATTCAATTCAAAAAGTGACTCATATATTATATAGATTCATTACACACAGAGTAAACTATTACCAGCATTTTTTTCTTTTAATTTTGATGATTATGGTAACAGTTAATGAAAACCCAAAATTTTGTCTCTCAGAAAATTCGAATATTGGGTAAAAGTTGAAGATTGTAGACTCATGGTGTCACACTCTAATCAGATAATCAACACAAAACACCTGCAAAGGTTTCCTAAGCCTCTAAATGGTCCAACAGTCTGGTTCAGTAGGCTACACAATCATCGGGAAGACTGCTGACTTGAGAGTTGTCCAGAAGACAGTCATTGACACCCTCCACAAGGAGGGTGAGCCACAAAAGGACATTGCTAAAGAAGCTGCTGTTCACAGAGTGCTATATCCAAGCATATTAATGGAGAGTTGAGAGGAAGGAAAAAGTGTGGTAGAAAAAGGTGCACAAGCAACAGGGATAACCGCAGCCTTAAAAGGATTGTCAAGAAAAGGCCATTCAAGAATCTGGGGGAGATTCACAAGGAGTGGACTGCGGCTGGAGTCAGTGCTTCAAGAGCCACCGTACGCAAACTTATCAAGGACATGGGCTACGACTGTCAAATTCCTTGAGACAACCTAACCTGGGCTAAGGAGAAAAAGTACTCGTCTATTGCTCAGTTGTCCAAAGTCCTGTTTTCAAATGAAAGTAAATTTTGCATTTCATTTGGAAATCAAGGTCCCAGAGTCTGGAGGAAGAGTGGAGAGGCATCAATCCAAGTTGCCTGCGGTCCATTGTGAAGTTTCCACAGTCAGTGATGGTTTAGGAGCCATGTCATCTGCTGGTGCTGGTCCAATGTGTTATATCAAGTCCAGAGTCAGCGCAGCCGTCTACCAGGAAATTTTCGAGCACTTCATGCTTCCCTCTGCTAACAAGCTTTATGGAGATGCTGATATCATTTTCCAGCAGGACTTGGCACCTGCCCACACTGCCAAAAGTACCAATACCTGGTGTAATAACCACAGTATCACTGTGCTCGATTGGCCAGCAAACTCACCTGACCTAAACCGCATAGAGAATCTATAGGGTATTGTTAAGAGGAAGATGAGACACCAGACCCAACAGTGCAGACGAGCTGGAGGCCACTATCAAAGCAACCTAGGCTTCCATAACAACTCAACCGTGCCACAGGCTGATCACCTCCATGCCACGCCGCATTGATACCACCTCAGCAGTGCCACAGGCTGATCGCCTCCATGCCACCCCGCATTCATAACAGCTCAGCAGTGCCACAGGCTGATCGCCTCCATGCCACACCACATTGATGCAATAATTCATGCAAAAGGAGCCCCTAACAAAGTATTGAGGGCATATACTGTACATACTTTTCAGTAGGATAAAATTTCTCAGTATTAAAAATCATTTTAGAAATTGGGCTTATTTAATATTCTAATTTTCTGAGACACAAAATTTTGGGTTTTCATTAACGGTTACCATAATCATCAACATTAGAAGAAAAAAATGCTGGAAATAGATCACTCCGCGTGTAATGAATCTATATAATATAGGAGTTTCACTTTTTGAATTGAATTACTGAAATAAATGAACTTTTTGATTATATTCTAATTCATTGGGAAGGACTAGTGTGTATATATACTGTGTGTGTGTGTGTGTGTGTGTGTGTGTGTGTGTGTATATATATATATATATATATATATATATATATGCTTGAGAAAGGTTCTATTGCAGGACTGAAACGTTGCACTGTCTAATGTTGATTGAATAAATCACCCTTTTTTTTATCGTTTACTGGAGTGCTGCAAGATCTTCTTTTTCTATGGTATTTATTCCATGGATCGGGACTACTTGCTAGGCACCCAGTCATTTTGCACGTTGTGAGTGCTGCTGCTTTCTACTTGCCTATATATATTATCCCCCACTTCCACCGTCTACACTGACTCCATATGCCAGTGACAGTGTTCCTGATTGTCTTGGAAAGTGAAGAAGCAATGGCTTTTTTTTTTAGTTATTTGAAAAAAATTGTCACTTGGACACAGACTGATCTATAACGTCGCTGTGCAACTGCTTGACACAGAATAATACGCACATTTTTGGTGTCACTATTATAAGCAATTAGATGAGTGGCGTCACGTCCGTACCAGCAGACAGCGGCATACTATTAGCACCAATATTTAAATTGAAATTAAATTACATTTATTTGAAAAAAAATTGCCGCTTGGACACAGACTGATCTGTAACAGCGCTGTATAAATGCTTGACGCTGAACAATATGCCTCTTTTTGGGGGCACTATTAAATATATGTAAAACAATGCGTGACGTCACACCCATGACGTCTGTTTCTAAAAGGCAGCAGCACATTATCAGCACAAGGATTAATATTATTGAAGAAGATTTGTGAATGATGTGCTGAAGATTGGTGATTCACAAATTAATGTAAGAATTGTATAGCTGCAGCAGCACTCACTCACAGCAATGGCTGCCTGTCTAACTTTCACACTGACTGACTCCTATCTCTCTCTAAAATCTATCTCCCTATCAAATTATTGTAAATCTAACTATTCTCTTCTTCTCACTATGAAACACACTCACTGAACACTAATCCACTATCTGTATTCTGTGTTTTACAATCTCACTCTCCACCTCACATCCTGTCTTTCTTATCACTATTCAAAGAGAGCCCCTTCCCGTAGACAGCATCGAATTGGTATTGATCGCAGTGTTGAAAGGGTTAAACAACTGTAATCTCTTACCCCGGCCACTGCAACTGTAGAATAGCTGTCAATCACAATGATTCTACTGTGGCTGGGCTTATGGACACAGCTCCTGTAATATACCACTTTCCCCCACATATATATACTTGATGACGCAGGAGAGGGTTAAATGGCGATTAATTGGAAGCAGTTAAAGATTTATCACATTAAAATTGTATGTGAGACTATTAATAGTTGAATGCCAGGTTTATTCTAAAACTTGCTTATTATAGAAGGAAGGCTATATAATGTGTATGGGGGCAGCCAGACTGACCTTCCATGTTTACCATTAGAGAAAAAAAGTATTGAGTATGTTGCCTTATTCCCTTCTCCCTTTTGAAATAAACATGCATGTTCAATCGATCCAAGCATGCATATCTACGGGGGAGTCCAGAGAAATAGAGAGATCTCATGTATATGGCCAATTTAATTGCTTGTTTCAGTTTTTTCTATATTTGTAAAGACATTGGCCCACATTTTTCATGCAGGTTACGCCAGGTTACAGCATAAGGTGCAACCTAAAAAAATGCAAATAGCACCTTGAGACAAACTTTGTCTCATCACCAAAATTGAAAAGTGACCAGAAAAGTGGGCATGGTCTCCAAAAACACCTTGTTTTGGTCAAATGTATAAAGTAGAAAGCCTGAAATTTTGTTGCATATCTACATATGCTTATAGTAGGCATAAGATGAAGATTTGCGTACAATATGCCAGTCATGTGGGCTAATAAGTATTCTGATCACAGCCAGTTGCACTTAACAGTACAAAAATACCATTCAAATGCAATCCCCATCTAAAGCAGAATTCAGGAAAATCAACATATAAATTCCTATTTAGTTGACCAATCAATTCACATTAAATTATTTGATTGTCTTCACTCATTATTTCAGCCATATTCCTATGATAATATTAGTTCTAGCTACTAAGGGAGCACGTATAAAGGTTAAAATATGACTCTGTCATTATCTTGGTTATGATTTAGGCTCTGAAAATAGACCCCTTGTGTGAATGAGAAACAATTTCAACAACTGTATTTGCAGCGTGCGGAGATTGTATCTGTTCCATTTTAAATGTGGGCTGAACGTGTGATCATTATGTGTGATTGTAGCACTCTTCAAAAGATAAAGTAATGGGGACTCACATTATATTCTTGTGATTGCAAATGAAAGTTTTGCTATATGACTCCTCTTCCTCTTTCAGTGTCATCAGGATTTATAGAAGTTGGTCATTTATGTTGGCGTAATGCCCATAAAAACTCCATTGTAAGGTTTCAACTGTTGCAGCACTTTGATAACTTATTGTCTAAATAAGACGTCTTTCAAACCAAGAAGAAAATAACATTAACATATGGTTCAAATGTATTCATATCTCAAGATCACTTCTATTCCTGCTGTCTAATGGCTTACTGTCTAAGGAGAATCATTCTCTAATAGCTAATCAATGCCAATGGGGCACTTAGTTAAAATGACAATTTCCTGGCTGAATGCAAGATCAGTATCGTGGAATAATCTCAAGATATTCTCTTTTTCTAGGGTTTATCTTTCTTTAGCGCTATTGATTGTTGAAGGCATATAATGAAATAGCCTGCCATAGACACCGATAGATTATAGCGACATTTGGCTAAGTGCATCCACATTGCATATCACTTCAGGGTCTTTGTGTATTTTAACATCTGCTTAGTCTATGGGAATCCGTATTGCTTACGCTTCGTTCACATCTACGTTGGGGCTCCGTTCATGGGTTCCGTCTGAGCTTTCCGTCAGGGGAACCCATGAACGGAACCTTGACTGAAAGAAACGGAAACCACAAGTTTCCGATTGCATCACCATTGATTTCAATGGTGACAGATCCGGTGCAAATGGTTTGTTTCAGTCAGGTTTCCGTTCATGGGTTCCCCTGACGGAAAGCTCCGACGGAACCCATGAACGGAGCCCCGACGCAGATCTGAACGAAGCCTAAGACGTAAAAAGGAGAGTGTATTTCTCGGAAGTTCATGTGCAAAGTACCTACTGTTACTTCTAATATTGCTGCTCATTAGATTGAACTAAAATCCCCTTTACAAGCTGATACTTTGAAAACTCATGGGGGAGTTTTTTATGGACTAATCTATCGGGACGATCCTTGCCGCTATATGCCATCACTTTATAAAATGGGAATTATCCCTCTTCCTCCCCCCAAAAAAAGACCAATGATATATTTTTCTGAATTTCATTAATTTAAATATACTAAATTTCCTGTAAAATGTTACAAGTTGTCATGTAAAAAATGTTAGCACCTTTGAAAATATCTAAAATAGCCATAAATAACAGAAAATTGGCTTGCTGTGAATCAAATACGTGTTATTTTCAAAGTAATGGCTGAGTATTTGGGGAAAAGGACCCTGATTTTATATCCTAATTATATAGATGCTGAAATCACAGTGAGATAGATGAAATGACAGCTTTGTGCTTATTCTTTGTCTGTGCAAGAGACCAGAGAACATCTAATTGCTCCATTAAAAGAAAGTTAAAAAATAAAAAAACTACGATGGATTGGCCATAGCTGTGATGTGACCTCGTTTTACTTTTAGAACAAAATCTGCTCATATAGAACAAAGTGTAAAACAAACTTATTAGTGGTAGTCAGAAAATACATTGCACTGTGTGGTGTCTGTTATGAAAACTGTTGCCCTGCAGTACAGGACTGAGACATCAAAATAGAGGTTAAACAGGAAATAATAGGTTCACGTCTCTAACTATGTCACGGAGTTGAATATTTTCTCTGATTTACTAGGGAACAGTTAAGTAGAATGCAAATCCAGAATTTTTCATTATTTTAGCATCTGTTTATTTCTTTATCAGACGTGATGCATGAAGATCACTGTTAAATTATACGTCTATCTTTATATCAGTAAAAGGAGGATTTTGGAAAAGATGGTCTGTAGTCTATAAATGGAACAATGACTGTAGACTATCATTAAACAAGCTATATCTTGTTTGGGGCTGACAGGGTAGTCATATGGAATGTAAATACTGTTTTCTATCTCTCCTGGGGGTAAATGGATAATTCTATTGATAATCATGCATGGAACTTCCTTATTTCATCAAGGGCACCTCAAATATGGGGATACATATTATTTATTTGGGTTTTCATTAAAAACATTAGTTTAAATTTGGTTGTTTTTTATTTTATTATGTCACTTTCCTTATGAAAAATAAATAAATCCTGAAACATACTAGTTTCCACACTTGCTACTGATGCACACACATTGGAAATGCAACCCACTTTCAGCTTTGCTGTGTAGACTGGGATAGGGTCAGCAAAGTTATGTCATTATTATTGAAGGGTGGGTTTTAATGACAGACTATAGGTCTATTGTACTGGGGGAGCAAGATAGCATCACTATACACTATGCACACATATAAGGCTCTGTGTATATTTCTCCTGCCACTCTCTGGTCTCTGGGGGAGGGGGCTGTATTTCATCACTTCCTAAAGACTGTATTCATCTATTGACACTTTTCTGTTCATTAACTCCCATTCATTGTAGTTCCCATAAAGCACACACTGCTTCTCTGTTTATACAGAGAATACAGGAAGAAAGTGTGTATCACTAATACGGCTACATCCAGGAAAGTTTTTAAATATAGAAAATAAATAGCTACACAACAAAAGAAAATAAACTAATTGTTTATCTTCTATAAATGTAAATTTAATAAGAAAAATAAAAAAACATGACATTCCCTTTAAGCATTATCCTTGCTGAACATGAGATGAAGGTGGTCTACATCCTACTAGTGATGTGCACCTCCTTCCTTGACATCCCAGATGTCTTCTCCCATTCTTTACCATTTAAGCATTATCCTTGCTGAACATGAGTTGAAGGTGGTCTACATCCAACTAGTGATGTGCACCTCCTTCCTTGACATCCCAGATGTCTTCTCCCATTCTTTACCAAGATCCACGAGCAGTACATTCACTCTGAACAATCTCTGCTGATATTCTTTTTGATCTTAATAGTCTGGATCTCAAACCAACCACAACCACTCGATGAAGTCAGTGATTGCCTCAAAATCCAAAACCCATTACTCCACTCCTAGACTTGTCCACTGCTTTGAACACTTTGGCCTACTAACCACTACTTTACTGTAGACTTTCTTCTCCCTGGGCTTCATAGACCTAGTTCTCTCTCTCGGATTTACCCTTACATGGTTACATAGTTGAAAAAAGTTTGGAAAAAAGACACAGGTCCGTCAAGTCCAACCTATAATTATATCCTGTCGATCCAGAGGAAGGCAAAGAGTAAATCCCTGGATCAACATCTCATCTCCAGAATCTAGTACTAGTACCCATCTAGTACATGTCTGAGCTGAACAGTTTGTGTGTCCCACATAAACTAGCTACCTCCTTTCTTTACCCTCTTTCTGTTGACAAACTGCAAGGACCAGTCCTCAGTTCCTTTCTCTTCTTCATCTATATCTATAGTTTTAGCCAGCTCATTAACTCTTATTATTTTCAATATCACATATATTGACACTCCTCTCCTTAGTCATTATCCTCTATCTGTTGGTATACCTCAAGGATCTGTCCTCAGACTCCTCATTTTCTTCATCTATGCCTAAAGTCTCAACCAGCTCAATATCTTCTAACTAATGAAAAGCCACTTAAATTTATTATGTGTCCTGATCCTGCTTCCTTACTATCTAGAATTCTCAACCTGCTATCAGCTGTCTCATTTTTCATACTCTATCTCTTTAGGCCCTTTTACACCGGCCGATAATCGGCTGCTGCAGCGAGCGCCTATTAATGAAGGCGCTCGTTTGCTCCTGTCACACGGAGCTATGGATGGGGCGAGCGGTCCTTACTCCGATCGCTCGTCCCAATAAGTTATTATCATGTTGGGAGCGCGTCTTCCCCTTTTTATACAGGGAGACATGCTGCAGACAACGATAATATTTAACTTTTTTGAAACGATACGGCCAGCAAATGATCGAGCGTTTGCTCGTTCATCTGTTGGTAGCTGCCCTGTTTACACAGGGCAATTATTGCCAACGAGCATTCTAAGAACGCTCGTCTGCCCGATGATCGCCCAGTGTAAAACCCCCTTTAGTCAATCTCAATGTGGAGAAAACAAAATTCATCATCTTTTTATAACCTCCGTCTGTTCCTAAACTAATAATTATTGAAGATAACTCAACACTAACTTCAGTCTCACAAACCTACTGCTAAGGCAAAACATGTGACTTTACCACATGTGAATTTACCACTTGTTGTTACTCAACCTTTAAAAGTATTTTACATATCCTATCCCTCCATAACCATACTCCTTCTTCAAACACAACCTGAAAACTTACCTATTCAGATAAACATGTAACAAGGGCACCCAGACGATGACATTGATGACCCGGTAAACAAAATTCTTTATTTCTCAGAGGCACTCACTTGAGCGGCCCTAAAACTGGTGTCAGGAATCTCCAACCTTAAGCAGGACTTTCCACAAAGTCGGGCTGCACCAAAGCGACCAGGCTCTGCAGCCTGAACAAACAAACTGTGTCTACAGCACACTCCTTTCATAAGATCTTCCCTCTGAATGGGTTAAAATAGGGATGCAAAGTCACAATGTCCAGGAATCCCTTCAGCACAAAACACAACGGACTTTTTGGAAGAAGACCGCATCCACCCAGGTGTAGAAATATAGCAAAAGGGTATTTTTTCCGTATGACAGAAAAAGCTACGACGTTTCAACCCACGCAGGGTTTATTCAAGCAGCATATCAAACCATGCTGCTATGGTCAGAGGCGTAACTACCGCTATAGCAGCCGTAGCGGCTGCTACGGGGCCCACAGCATGAGGGGACCAGTGCCACCCGCCGGCACGTCCCGCCCCCCCATGGCCGGAGGCTCCGCTAGCAGCTGCCATGGCTGCTACAATGCGACGCCACTGAAGGGGTTGTTCCTATAAAAGACATGCATCCCCTATCCACAGGATAGGGGATACATGTGTGATCGCTGGGACGCCCAGCGATAAGGAGAACGGGGGACAGAAAGTCCTCCGAAGTTCTCCATGACAAACCTTGGACCTCCGGGGTCTGTCTGAGGCTCCATAGAAATTACTTGCGCACCGGTCGCGCTTGTGCGCATGCGTGACCAGCACTCCTTTCATTTCTATTGAACTGCGCAGACGCCGGAAGTCCGAGGTTTGTCATGGAGAACTTCTTGCTGCCAGCGATCATACATGTATCCCCTATCCTGTGGATAGGGGATACATCTCTTTTGTAGGACAAACTATAGGCTGTTTTTTTTTGGGGGGGGGGCTATATGGTGGTATCTACAGGGGGGGTCTGTATGGCGTTATCTACAGGGGGGTCTGTATGGCGTTATCTACAGGGGGGACTCTGTATGGCGTTATCTACAGGGGGGACTCTGGCGTTATCTACAGGGGGTACTCTGTATGGCGTTATCTACACTGGGGACTCTGTATGGCGTTATCTACATGGGGGTCTGTATGGCATTATCTACAGGGGGTCTGTATGGTGTTATCTACAGGAGGTGTCTTCTGTATGGCGTTATCTACAGGGGGGCTGTATGGCGTTATCTACAGGTGGGCTGTATGGCGTTATCTACAGGGGGCTGTATGACGTTATCTACAGGGGGGCTGTATGGCGTTATCTACAGGGGGATTTGGGGCTGTAAGACGTTATCTACAGGGGGGCTGTATGGCGTTATCTACAGGGGGGCTGTATGGCGTTATCTACAGGGTGGCCTGTATGGCGTTATCTACAGGGGGCTGTATGGCGTTATCTACAGGGGGGCTGTATGGCGTTATCTACAGGGGGCTGTATGGCGTTATCTACAGGGGGCTGTATGGCGTTATCTACAGGGGGGCTGTATGGCGTTATCTACAGGGGGGCTGTATGGTGTTATCTACAGAGGGGGCTGTATGGCGTTCTCTACAGGGGGGCTGTAAGTCGTTATCTACAGGGGGCTGTATGGTGTTATCTACAGGGGGCTGTATGGCGTTATCTACAGGGGGGCTGTATGGCGTTATCTACAGGGGGCTGTATGGCGTTATCTACAGGGAGGCTGTATGGCGTTATCTACAGGGGGGATTTGGGGCTGTAAGACGTTATCTACAGGGGGCTGTATGGCGTTATCTGCAGGGGGCTGTACGGCATTATCTACAGGGGGCTGTACGGCGTTATCTACAGGGGGCTGTAAGGCGTTATCTACAGGGGGGCTGTATGGCGTTATCTACAGGGGGGCTGTATGGCGTTATCTACAGGGGGGCTGTAAGGCGTTATCTACAGGGGGCTGTGTATGGTGCTATCTACAGGGGGCTGTGTATGGTGCTATCTATAGGGGGGCGCTGTGTGGTGGAATCTATAGGGAGGCACTATCTACAAGGGGGGGTTGTGTGATACCCAGTGGAGTGGGGGCCCCAGTCAAAAGTTTGCTATGGAGCCCAGTCTTTCCTAGTTACGCCCCTGGCTATGGTTCATTAAAGAGCTACACTGTACTACACAGTTTGCCCTGCTAAGTATATAGCAGCAGTGACATTGCGGGTCATGGTGTCCGTTATGCTACAAACTTTACAGATCCCAACAGCAGAGATGGTGAGAGTAAGTGCTTGTTACACAGATTATTCTCAACCTGCCTGGAAAGATCTATGCTTACTACACTATTCTTTTTTTTTTCTTTAGCTCACACTGGTCTGGCCCAACTACTCCTATAGAACCTTCCTTTGCACCTTATGTGGTGCTCTCTTTCCCGCTCTGTCTTATAGTCCTACTCCTTCCTCCACTTTGCGTCCTGACGCACCGGTAAAGCGCCTTTCTGCAGCCTCTCCCTATTTCCCTTCTCCCTTGTATGTCAGAAGAAAGCCTGTACCTTCCTTTGTGATAGTGCATTGGCGTCATGGCGCACAGCACTGTTAAGCGCCGTTGGCATTACAGCAACAATGTTCTGTACTGTTCCCTCTCTGAAGTGGTGCGCCCGCTCTGTAACCACTGCATAGTATTTATGGCAGCAGGGATGGATTCTGTGACCAGGCCCATATGGAACCTATGGAACCAGAAAAGCCCCTTGGAAGTAATAGATGATTGGCACAACTGCCACAGGGACCGTTACCAGCCCCTCATTTGAACCTAAAAGGGAGCAGATCAGTCACCACTCAGAAAACTGAGTGTGATGTCACCGTCCCTGTACGGTGATATTATTCTTGGTCCGAGCTCCCTGAACCTTTCAGTAGGGCGAAGCACTATACTGTGATCTATTGTTATAATAGAAAATGTACCTGTATCTAGATTGGAACCCTATTTTTGTTTTCAGTTCATTTCCAATAGACAGGACCTGTTTAAGCAGCCAGATCATAGGTTAGGGAATCGCTCAACATCTATCCTCCGTTCCTTTGCTTTATTGGAAGCACTTTATGTGCAATATGTGCATGTCACACAATCCCATGTGGAAGCATAGCGTTGTGTCATAATAACATATATACCATATTCAACAGCCAATTCCCGGAGGTCTTGAGAACAGATTTTTCCTATGCAGCCAAGGATCCTGCGCGGTCATAAAGACTGACATAATAAGCTGTACTACTTTACCGTTAGTACATAATTTTCTCATAAAATATCAATGCTTAGGGGTGGGAGGGTTACATATTTGAGAAAAACCCTTTAACAACCTTCCTAGGCAATAAATGATTTAACCTCTTAACCTCCCACTACATGGTTAACAAAATAGTATTTATCTAAGTAGCCGACTGTGAGACATTAATTTATATGTATTTGAATCCTTTAGTGAGCTATTTGTACTTTCATTGTATCTGAAAATTGTGATGAATTATTTTGCCAAGATCAGTTATATGTGTCCCTAAAGACTGAGCTACCAGATCTATAAAGCTTACAAATTAAACCTGTCACGGATATTGATGCAGCAAAACATGGAAGAATAAATTCAGATAAAACATATTTTTTCATTAAAACGTACCTATCACTTACAAGACCTTCGTAATAGTCCTTTTTCTATTTTTGTATTTTAACCCCTTAAGGACCGGCCTATTTTAGCATCACCGCGTTCCAAGAGCCATCATTTTTTTGTGTACATATAGATTATTAATTAATGTTTATTTTTTTGTGAGAGGGGTGGAAAAAATTTCAGCAATTCTGCTATATTTTGAGTGATTTTTTTAAGCTGTCTAACCAGAAGCATAAGGGTATGTGCACACACACTAATTACGTCCGTAATTGACGGACGTATTTCGGCCGCAAGTACCGGACCGAACACAGTGCAGGGAGCCGGGCTCCTAGCATCATACTTATGTCCGATGCTAGGAGTCCCTGCCTCGCTGCAGGACAACTGTCCCGTACTGAAAACATGATTACAGTACGGGACAGTTGTCCTGGAGCGAGGCAGGGACTCCTAGCATCATACATAAGTATGATGCTAGGAGCCCGGCTCCTTGCACTGTGTTCGGTCCGGGACTTGCGGCCGAAATACGTCCGTCAATTACGGACGTAATTAGTGTGTGTGCACATACCCTAACTGACATGTTAACTGTATTCTATGCAGCTATTATTAAAGTGTAGCCAGTGCCGCATCTACCATTAGGCGATGTGAGCCGACAGCCTCAGGCGGCGCAGCCCAGCTGAAAGTGGGGGGCGGCATTTTGAGCCAGAGACGGACTGGACCGGGGAGGGGGATTATTTTACTTAGCAGACGTGCCCGTCTGTGAGAACACTCCTGCTCCTCTCTGACGCTGTATGAAGCACGAGCCACCAGAGAGGAGCAGGTCTGCAGGAGGAGCGGTCCTCTCCTCAAGCAAGTGACCAGACGAATGAGGTGAGCGGTGGACTGCTGTGCATACAAGCTACGTCCTCTCCCTCTCTGTCCCTTTCCTCTGAAGCAGTCGGTGCAGAGAAGAGGGGGAGGGGAGAGTTCACAGCCTCAGCGTCTGCAGAGAGAAAGCTCCGTGTCTAGTCCTCCCCTGTGTCCTTCTCATGTGCCCTCCTCCTCTCCTGTGCACTCCTCCTCTCCTGTGTTCCCCTCTCTCCTCTGCCCCCCTCCTCTTCTGTGTCCCCTTGCTTCCCTCTACTCTGCCCCCCTCCTCTCGTGTGCTGTGTCCCCCTATTTGTCTAACAGACCAGCTACTTCTGCAGCTGGTTATATCTACTGACCTGGGATGCCTCTGCTGCTTCAAGAGACTGCATGAGAGATCCTACATAGAAGGTAAGTGTGTGTATGAGTGTGTAAATGTGTGTGTGTGTGTGTGTGTGTGTGTGTGTGTGTATATATATGATTCTCGTCTATATATGAGACTGTGCATTAGAGATCCCACATAGAAGGTAAGTGTGTGTATGAGTGTGTGTGTGTGTGTGTGTGTGTGTGTGTGTGTGTGTGTGTGTGTGTGTGTGTGTGTGTGTGTGTGTGTGTAAATGTGTGTGTGTGTGTGTGTATATATGATTCTCGTCTATATATGAGACTGTGCATTAGAGATCCTACATAGAAGGTAAGTGTGTGTATGAGTGTGTAAATGTGTGATAATATATATATATATATATATATATAATCTGTGTGTATGTGGAAATATGATTCTCGTGTACATATGATACTGTAAGGACATTCACACATTGTAGTTTTGCAGCAATAATTTAGAAACTGTTTTTGCTGTACTTTTGTGTAAATAGTGGGAAACTGATGTGTAGAGTATATAGTGTATATACTGGTATTGTGTGTGTAGACTGTGTAGCAGTATTGTGCGTAGTGTATGTTGCAATATTATAGGCAGTGGCGTAGCTATAGGGGTCGCAGCGGTCGCAATTGTGACCGGGCCCCTAAGCCAGGGGGGCCCGCAGCCCCCCGCACCACATCAATAAAAAGTTACTATAGTAACTCGGGCCGCAGGCCCCTGTTACTATAGTAACTGACGGTACTTACCCTCCTGGTTCCGGAGCGCAGTGGAGGTCCTGACGTCACAGCGCTGTGCGCAGCGCATGACGTCACAACGCTATGCGCCGCGCACAACATCGTGATCCTGGATAGAGCTAGGACAGAGCTTCCGCCGCGGCTGAAGAGGAGGGTAAGATTAATATCCGTCTGCTGAAGCTGATTGGCGGGGTCCGACTCCCAGGAGCCGGCCAATCAGCTGTTTTGAAGGGGCCGCAGGGTTCGTACGAGAGCTGCTTCCCCTTCATTCCGGTCACTTCATTCCGGTCACACTGTGAATCGGTCTCGGCGATTCACAGTGTGAGCAAGTAAGGGAAATGAAGGGGAAGCTGTTCTCGTACGAACAAAACAGCTGATTGGCGGGTCCCGGGAGACGGACCCCGACACATCAGCTATTGATGGCCTATCCTGAGGATAGGCCATCAATGTTTAGGGACTGGACAAGTCCTTTAAGCCTACGATGTAGCAGGTTTAGAGGGTCCATGAGACAGGATCACAGATTGTGTGATGCTGTCTGCAGGGCCCTGTATCTAAGCCAATCACATGGTAGGCTTAGATACATGGTGTGGTGGTATTATTCAGTATCAGTACGGGGGTATTATTCAGTCACTATGTGGTTATGGTGTGGAGGTATTATTCAGTAACAGTATGGGGGTATTATTCAGTCATTATGTGGTTATGATGTGGCGGTATTATTCAGTAACAGTATGGGGGTATTATTCAGTAACAGTATTGGGGGTATTATTCAGTCACTATGTGGTTATGGTGTGGTGGTATTATTCAGTAACATTATGGGGGGTATTATTCAGTCACTATGGTTATAGTGTGGTGGTATTATTCAGTAACAGTATGGGGTATTATTCAGTCACTATGTGGTTATGGTGTGGCGGTATTATTCAGTATCAGTATGGTGGTATTATTCAGTCACTATGTGGTTATGGTGTGGCGGTATTATTCAGTATCAGTATGGGGGTATTATTCAGTCACTATGTGGTTATGGTGTGGGGGTATTATTCAGTAACAGTATGGGGGTATTATTCAGTCACTGTGGTTATGGTGTGGGGGTATTATTCAGTAACAGTATGGGGTATTATTCAGTAACAGTATGGGGGTATTATTCAGTAACAGTATGGGGTAATATTGGTAATGTTGGTGTTACAATCTATGTAAATTACTGTGGTGGGGGCTGTGGGGAAGTGTGAGTGGCAGCGGATGATCAGGCTAAGAGACAGTCTGCAGAGTGGCATGTGATGTACTTTGACATGTAGGTGATACTTACGTGTGGGATGTGGGCCCATAACTTGTGTACAGCCCAGGGCCTAAGATCATATTAATCCACCACTTGCATCAAGTCAGCACAGGCAGACCACTACAATACAGCAGGTAGAGCAAAGAAACCAGCCCAGGACGTGCCGCTTCAAAACAGCGCTAAGCGCGATCCGTCCCGGACTGGCCTGAATGTAATTGCAGAGAGTGACGCCGCAAATGAGACTGGCTGCCGAGGAGAGATATGGGGCAGTGCAGACTGTACTATTTGCACTGCACTGATTGGCAGTAAGAAGAATTCTTTAAATATTTTCCATACTTCAAACAGCACTTTAAGGCTATGTTCACACTGAGTTTTTTGCAGGAGGAAAATTCTGCCTCAAAATTCCGTTTGAGATTTTGAGGCAGATTTTGTCCCTTCCTGCACGTCGTTTGGCGCATTTTTCGCCGCGTTTTTCGCTGCGTTTTTCGCTTGCGCCCATTGAGTGCTACGGGCAAAAAACTCAGCGAAATACGCTTTCTCTGCCTCCCATTGATGTCAATGGGAGGTCAGAGGCGTAAACGCGTGAAGATAGGGCATGTCCCTTCTTTATCGGGAGGCATTTTCAGCTGTTTTTGACGAGTTTTGCGGAGCGGTTTCCGTGTGAACAGGGCCTAACAAATAAACATCAAATGTTGTCCTATTTAAAAAATGTATATATTGCGTGTTTGTGTAAAGCTAGTAATATGAAAGCTCTGATAGATTTGGGGGGGGGGTGCCTTTTTATAGTCCGCCTCAGGCAGCAGAGGGGCTAGGTTCACCCCTGGGTGTAGCTAAACGTTTGACAAACTTCTGACATGTCATAGTGACATGTCAGAAGTTTGGATTGGTGGGGGTCCGAGCACGGAGACTCCCCCCAATCACTAGAACGAAGCAGCTGAAGTCCTCGTGTGAGCGCTCAGCCGCTTCGTGTCTGTTCGACTTTTTCCGGAAATAAATGTATCAGTGTACGGACTCAATAGAAAGTCTATGAGCCAGTACTCCGATACATCGGCTTTCCGGAAAAAGCCGATCAGAAACGAAGCAGCTGAGCGCTCACACGAACTCTTCAGCTGCTTTGTTCTAGCGATTGGTGGGGGTCTCAGTGCTCGGACCCCCACCAATCCAAACTTCTGACATGTCACTATGACGTCAGAAGTTTGTCGAACATTTAGCTACACTTTAAGGAATAGTGTTTCAAGAATCGCATCCACGAATTCTGCTTCCTTTTATTTGTATGTTTTGCATTTTAGTTTTTACATTGCATTCTATTCTAGACCAGTAAAGGATCAGAGTTTTATTAATCTGATTGCTGGGCATCCTCCTTTTAATCATTGTGTACCTTCAGCGTGTTCCAGCTGTCGTCCATGCACCATTACCTTCACCGAAGTGAGCTGACTATTACATATATATCCAGTTGTGTATCTGGGACTTAAACTTATTTTTCTATTCTGGTTAGATCCAGTTTGCCCTTTTTTCTCAGGACAGCAGTCAACAAGTTTCTTGGCAACGATGAATGGATTAACCTTCATTTCATAATATATTAGTAGACTAATGTGTTTCTTAAAAAAGTTGTTTCATTGTTTACTTGAACCATACAAAATGCCAGTGCACTACATACCTTGAAATAATAGATAAGTCATTTTAAGTAGTAATAGTCATGGGCAAAATTTGTAACTATGGTAACTATTTTTATTCTGGGTCTATGTGTTAACTTAAAAAAAAAAAAAAATTCCTTAGTCTAAACTCAAAACATTTGCACACTGATGTATATAATAATGAGCATATGCAGTGACTGCCACCTGACCAATATAATAATATTTATTTATATAGCGCCAATCTATTCTGCAGCACTTTACAATTCAGGGGCTACATTGTACAGACAATATCAGACATTACATAGTGACAAATCTAATTTACAATTCAAACAAGAGGAGTGAGGACCCTGCTCGCAGGGGTGACACAAAA
Organism: Rhinoderma darwinii; assembly: GCF_050947455.1. NCBI lineage: Eukaryota > Metazoa > Chordata > Amphibia > Anura > Rhinodermatidae > Rhinoderma > Rhinoderma darwinii. The sequence continues at coordinate 49,651,164 of NC_134697.1, read as the reverse complement.
TGTAAAAAGCAGGGTAGAAGGTTATGGGAAACCAGTGCAATGACTGGCACAGGGTAGAGGCGTTGGTGTGGCGGTTGGTCAGATAGATGAGCCTGGCTGTTGTATTAAGGACAGATTGGAGAGGGGAGAGTTTAGTGAATGGAAGACCGACTAGTAATGAGTTACAGTAAACAAGACGAGAGTGAATCAGAGCAACAATGAGAGTTTTGGCCGTCACCACAGTAATAAAAGAGCGGATTCTGGAGATGTTTTTGAGGTGAAAGCGACAGGAGTGTGGAAGTGATTTGATATAAGGAGTAAAGGAATTCAACATAACCCCAAGACAGTGGGAGTGCTGCCTGGGAGTTATTGTAGTGCCACACACTGAGATGGAGACATCAGGTTTAGGTAGATTTGTAAATGGTGGAAACACAAGGAGGATAGAAAAGCAAAACAATTTTACAATGTATTTTTTAATAACAGAAGTGCATTTTTATTTTTTTTTGTGATATTTTCTGCCTAGGCATAGCTATAGGAGATGCACAGGTAGAAATTGCACCCAGGCCCAAGTGACTAAGAGGCGCAAAGGCCCAGTATTGTAAATGGCACATAGTAGGTGGGGGACCCTGTTACAGATTTTGTATTGGGGTCCAGGAGTCACAACAGGCAAGGGACATAAAGTTACTCAAAACACACACAAAGCAAGGCCACTTAGGGCCCAGGAGCTTCAAGTTTCACCTATTCTCTGGATTTTTCTGAAATAATAGTCAGACATTTTCTTGTCTTCATCTATAAGAATCCTTATTCCCTTAGAACTAGACACCTTCATCAGTTACTCCAGTAACATAAACACGCTTAAACATATTATTTCTGATCAAATAGGACACTAAACGGACAAGAAGGATCACTGAGGTTGCTACAGGAAAGAGACTATACAGGCTTCAACAGGATCAAATGGATGACAATGGCAAAGTTAATTAGGGTAAGGTAAACGTCATACACAGGGAATACTTACCCAAACTGCAGAGCATAAAACTGGCCATACAAATAATATAGCTGTCTCACAACCGCTCCCCTTCCCAACTCCATCATAAATATGTATATCACCCTAGCCGATCCTCCATATGATTTCAAAGCTTGTTATGGTTTGCCATTGAAATTCATTTGATCCTGTTGAAGCCTGTATATTGTCCATCCTGTAGCAAAAACTGTGATCCTGTTTGTCTGTTTTGTGTCCTGTTTGTTCCGAAATAATATGTTTATGTGTGTTCATGTTACTGGAGTAACTGATGAAGATATCTAGTTCTAAGGGAATAAGTATTTCTAAAGGTGAAGACCAGAAAATGTCTGACAATTTTGTAGGCTTCAGAGCTGAAATCTCACAGCATTATTTGTAAGCTTACTACATATATAAAGCTTGTTCTGGTTTGCCTTCTGGGTAGTGCAATCTTTACACCAAACATTGTATAGTAATCTTATGTAGGAAAAACTAGCTGTTCCACTCCGGTTAAGCTGTTGGGGATGTATTTGTCAACTGATATATACATTATTGTCCAGCAGAATTGTGAATGCAGCTCTGCACTCAGGATCAGTACACGCTAAGTAATGTAATGTACTTACAAAGTTACTCAACTTTTTCTACGGATTACATCTAATAAATTGTATGAAAGATTGTTACAGATGACCATATTCTGTGTGGCACAAGGTGGTTATGACATGGGATTGTTGTCAAGTTTGTCTTGCTGCAGCTTTACTACCATCTAGTGGTCAGGACATCATGAGCAACAGTTAGGTTCTACTAGGCGCAAGATATTATCAAATATACCATATGGCCTGGCTATGAATAACCAGGGCTGCAGAAGATTGCGTTACATAAACAATATAAATAAATGAATGAACCTTTGTTTTGTAACTTTTTGGATGATAGACTCACGCAAGTCAAGATCCTCTAGCTGTAATATAAATAATGAAACACAAGAGGGTAGCAAAGTGCAAAAAGACAGAGAATTGACATCACCAACTACAGATGTAGCAGAGTTAACAGGTCTTAATTGGTTAAATACTGCCATCCTTTTATTACAGAGACAGACCCTCTGTATTTTTTTTATTTTCCCGGGATAATAACTTATTGCTGGCACCTATAAGAGCTTCTGTCGCTGGCTCAGTCTTAGAAGAATATCTGTTGTTTGCGCGTAATTATATATACTAATTATATATACTATTTTAGATATTAAAAATGTGCATGTGCTGACTAAGATGCATGTGATGTTCTGAATAGTGATGATTTATTAGGCAAGACCGCTTCAGTCACTACATGCAAGATGGGGGAACTTTAGGGAAATATTTGCAAACTTTAGACTTGAATCCTTATTTCCACAGCCTCTAGACTCCGTGACACTTGGGATTGTGGGTTATATGCATTGCAGCTTCACTACATTACTAATATTTGAGAGCCTAAATCCGGTTGACAGGTCAATTTTCCCTACCACTGAAAAGGGAGTCTGTACCAAGCCCCCCCCCCCCTCCCCAGCTGCTTACACCGCTGGTCCGGTATTGTGAAAAGCAATGCTTTCCACAATACCAGACCAGTGGTGTAAGTGGCTAGGAAGGGGGAAAAAGTGACAGACTCCCTTTAATTTCAACCTTCTACAATCTAAAATGTATTTTTATTTTATTATATTTCTTTATTATTTTTGATCATTTTCTTATACGTAAGCCCTGTTTGTCCTAGGGGATTGAAATAATTATTTTTTTGGGAAAGGTCACTTTCACGCGGTAGTATTTATCAGTATTTGGAAGCCAGAACTAGAAGTGGAACCTTTGGAGCCAGTTCACACAGAATTTTTTTATTCGTTTTTTGACGCGGAAACCGTGTCGGAAAATGTGCCAAAAAACGTCCGAAAATGCCTCCCATTGATTTCAATGGGAGGCGAAGGCGTTTTTTTTCCGCGAGCGCAAAGACCGGCCGGCGTGAAAAAGAAGGGACATGCCCTATCTTCGGGCATTTACGCTTCTGACCCCCCATTGACAGCAATGGGAGGCAAGGGAAGCGCATTTCGCCTGCGTTTTTTGCCCACGGCGCTCAATGGCGTAAATCGGCGTGCAGGCAGAGCAAACTCTGCCTCAAAATTTCAAACGGAATTTTGAGGCAGATTTTCTGCCTGCAAAAAACTGTGTGAACCCAGCCTTACAGAGAAAGTATAATGGAAATGCACCGCTTCCGTATTTTGGACCCACTTCTGGTTTTGGCTTACAAATACTGACCAAAATACTATAATCTAAAAAAAAAACTAAAAAAATGACCATTAGATAAAATGCAGCATTCCAAAAGATAAAATTCTGCCATTGGGAGAACTAAAGGCCCTTTTACGCAGGCCAATTATCGGGCAAACGAGCATTCATATGAATGCTCGAACCTGATCATTGCACTGTGTAAACAGGGCAACAATCAGCCGATGAACAAGCAAACGCTCATCCATCCGCTGATCGTATAGTTTATGCAGCAATAAATATTATCTCTGTCGGTCCTGTGTAAACAGGGAGATTTGCTTCTGACATGGTGGAAATGTACGGGGCCGAACTATCTTAGTAATGATCGCTCATCCCTATCCACACGCTGTGTAAATGATAAACGGAAAAAACCCGCTCAGAAATTGACCTGGGTGCGTTTTTTTAATCCGCAGCATGTCAATTGTATTTGTGCAATCGCTGCCTTTGTGTTGCTGATTTTACCCATTGAATTCAAAGGAGAGGTAAAACCTGCAACAAATAGAAGATGTTGCGTTTTTTGCGGCGGAAAACCTGCAACTCAGAAAAAAACAAAATGTTATACTTACCCAGAATTCGGTGTTTCTAAGTCCAGGTCGGCCTCCTGGGATGACGTTCCAACCCATGTGACCGCTGCAGCCAAACACAGTCTGCAGCAGTCACATGGGATTAAACATCATCCCAGGAGGCCGGCCTGCAGGACGGCAGAGGGACGCATCCCCATTGCTACGTAAGTATGAAACTTTTTTTATGTGCAGTTTTCTGTATCGGACATTCAGGCCAAAAATCTCCACCAGGGCAGAAACGCTGTATGTAGCCTAAATGATTGGGAGAATAGCTGAATACAGCTCTGATGTAGCTAATCTGGATTCCCCCTCCATACAAAGGGGCGGTTAGTATAAATTTTATTTTTCAGCAGAGTATACGAATTATTTTAATTTGTATTACTGCTATTGTTACTATTATAGTTTGTTTTGTTGTACCAAGAAAACTTCTATTTCCACTATCTCTTTAAAATACTGTATATATTTGTTTTTGTATTGTAAAAGTTATACAAATAATGTCATATACAAATAGTCCCATATTAGAGATTCATTTACAGCAAAGTTTACACATTATGGTTAAGTACATGTCAGAATACTAATTTCAAGATTTCTGCATTCAGTCAAATATGATAAACAACCAATGCAAAACTCTTTTTTTTTTTTCATTGAATTGCACCATTAAACTTCAGCTGCATGTACTTTTACGTAAATGATACAACTATAGAGGTGATGCAGCAACAATCTATTACAACGATGTACATAAAGGTTATCAATGACCACAAGATAAACACATCCCACATTATATCTGATTTAGTGTGTTGGTGCATAGAGAATTACAGGGAGGGGCAGTGACCAATGGCCCCTCCTGTCCCATTAAAAACTCACCCTCTTAATGCCCCTTTCTATAGAGTACTTCACTGGTGCTTTCCAACTTGTCATCTGCCTGGTAAGAATCCCTATCTTGCTTCCTAAATCTTCTATTACTGCAATATTCTGACAGCTTGTGATAAGCATCGTCCTGCTTAGTGCATTGTCATTGTTTAGGTTTTTTAATGTTAGCGTACATGTTAGTATATAATGGATAAAATCTCTTATTATTACTGCAGAAGTATATATTTCCATCCTTTCTATCACACGTGCCTATGTGGACTTAGTACAGTTATTTATTACAGTGGTACTTTTTGTACAAAATTTGGATTGTCTCGCATTTATTATGGCAGAAAATGGGAGTTTTGTATCCCCCAGTGAGATCTCCGGCTACTTGGCTCCTTTACATGCTCTGCATGTTCAATAAAGGTGCCATTTGCAAGTGAATACTGTTTTAGCTGCACTTGTGTCAGTAATTTGCATGTTCTTGTAAATCTTTAAAGACTTCTCAGATTTCCTTTAAAGCATTTATTCATCTCCTGTAGGTAGTTTTAGATTGTACGTAAGCTCCACAACTCTCGGGATACTCTACTATCTCTTTTTGCCAGTTCATGTTTCACGGCCAGTGCCTCAGTAATTGCCTATGTTTTGATTTTATTTTTCTGCCCCTGCCTTTCAGGAATTTTGGAATGCCAAATAGCTTCTCCTCCAGAGCTTGTACAGATTACTAATGCTTGGACACCCTTGAATTACAAACCATCCAGCAACACTAACCTAATGAGATGAGGCTCTCCAGCGTTATTTCATTCATTTTTTTGGTGCACTGCCTGAGCATTTTACAACTTGTGTATGGCAAAAATGACAAACCAGCCAGCAAGAAGGGGGAGACACAAGCCTTCCTGCGCTCAGGGCAATTTTCAACCAAACACAAACATGAATGCTCTTGGGAAATTGTAGGAGATGGCACTGTAAACCTGTCGGTAATCTGTAATGTGCCAGATAGCAGCAGCTACAATTGTACATATGAAGGAGAGCCACAGAAATGTCCTCTGTATGCCACGAAGGCCAAACAGTACTGGAAACAGATCCTTGGCAAATTTAAGAAAATGAAAAATGTGTGCGAGGACAACACAATGAAGTCACGTCTGTGCAAAAAAACAGAAGCTGTGGAATCCCAGCTTTCGAAATTAGGTGGAGATATGGTGGTCGACAAAGCCAAAACCAAAGGGAACGGTCGCATTAAAGAACCTGGAAAGGATCAAGAAGGAAGAGCAAGAGGTCCAGAAGGGAATGAAAATGTGGGTGCTGAGAAAAGATCTGGGACCAAAAAGAAGAAGCCTGACACCAAAGTCAACCTGAAGCCACAACCTTCCACTTCACCATTTGGACTTGACCTCACCACAGTCCGGGAAGTTAATGATGATATTGTGGAGCTGAATGAGAATCTGGCAGAAACCTACTGTGCTGATAAGTGGCATTCAGTGTGTTCTTTCTTTGTTAATTTCTGGAATGGCTAAATCAAAGCTCTCCGTGTGGTAGAAATGTGTGAGAGTAGAATTATTTAATACAGTGCTCTAATGCAGGAATTCCTGCCTAATACCTTTGGACTGCGTGATACCTAACACAACTGACAAATCCCCAATACTAAATAAACAAAACACAAGTGTAGACTTGTTCACAATATGATCACAGTATTTTTTTATTTAGGGCATTTTACACTTGGACTTGGTATTAAAAAAAAAACTATTCATTGAACAAATCTGTAACCATAGAAATGAAATCTCTTTGATATAGCCTATGGTGTGTTAATACAATAATAAAAGTAATTTTTAGTATATAGTGTGTTTCTTTGTGCATCTTTTGAACAATATTCTACAGTTTAAATATAATAATCTACATAGAAAGTCCAGCTTCTTTGTAAATATCTTGCATTACCTTTCTTGCACTGATCCTAATTTACAGCCTGTATAATAGCCCAGAGCAGTATTCATAATTCTTCGGGTTTTTATTAGAAATAGCCATCAAGCTTGTCAACAGACGCACTTTTAGCAACCCAAACACCCTCAATTAATCATGCATCTTGAAGCTTTGGGACTCTGAGTCTAGAGCTCCTACTAAGAATACAAGCTTAATGCTATGGACATTTTAGCACCCTATGTGCAAATGAGGACCACTTCACTACTATCTTTGTGTGCGTACGTGCGACAGCATAGTGAATATTGCAATAGTGCCTGTGTCAATAAAGAGTATATAGACATCAGCATTCCTGCAAAACTTGCTTGTTTTATTAAAGTGTAGCTAAACGTTTGACAAACTTCTGACATGTCATAGAGACATGTCAGAAGTTTGGATTGGTGGGGGACCGAGCACTCAGACCCCCACCAATCGCTAGAACAAAGCAGCTGAAGTGCTCATGTGAGCGCTCAGGGAATGTCGCTAGAAATTATTATTATTTTTTTTTTAGTTAAACTGTTAGTATATAAATGATTACACATTGTTCTAAATTTTTCACAAGTCAGGAAATATAAATTAAATTCTAATTTATAACATTTCCATGGGCTGGTCACTAGAGGGAGCAATTCCCAAAATTGCAGCATTGGCATGTGGTAAAGCAACCTCATTGCTTTATGCTGCAAAATTGGAGAAGACACACTCGCTCTAGTGTGCTCAAACAATCCCCCCTCCTTTATCCTGGCTAGTGCCAGGAGAAAGGAGGGGGTTGAATGTTCAAACCTCCTACACTGTGTGCCGCCATTTTTTGAGCGAATGCACAGTGTAGGAGGATTAGATACAACGGTAATCACACAGTATAACACGAACATACACACACATCACATACACAAACATAACTTACCTGCTCCTGCCGCTGCCGCCGCTCCCTCTGCTCCTAGTCCTTGCTTCTGAACATATGGACGGAAGCCGCAACCGGAAGTAGTCATCAAACTGTCCGGCCGTGGCTTCCAGCCCACATGAAAATGGCGCCGGATGTCGCTCTGCCGAAGACCTTCCTTTTGGACTGTGTGGGAGCGGCGCATGCGCCGTTCCCACACAGACGGCGTATGCTATAGTGAATGGAACGGCTCCCGTTCGTATTCTCTATGGGGATGTATGTGCCGTATTCCATCTCTGTATGTGTCGTTAATCGACACATACAGAGATAAAAAAAAAGAAAAAAGTACAACACAAAAACACAAATAAATAAAATGTATTTTAATGACATACTAAAAGCAATAACATATAAATAAAAAAATTTTTCGTGACACCTTCCCTTTAAGCCATACTTTTTACACGCAGCCACATTTTGGCTTCTAAGAAGCCTTTTCTTCAAGCCTTTCTCGCTTCTTAAAAGCCGAAACGTTGCTTGGTATAAGAAGTATGGCTTAATTTAAAAAAAAACATGTTTTGCAGGAATGCTGATGTTCACCTACTATTTTTGCATTGAATGGGTAAGAGCTGACCGTTGGGACGAACTGTTGCATTTTTAACAAGTGACAAGATTGTCAAGATTCTAAATGTAAAAGTTAAATCTGAAAACACTTAGTGGTCTAAGGTGATGAAGGGATTTATGGGGACATCTTTGGCTGTCTAGCATAGTGAAATGGTTGACGGAAAACATCTCTGATGATCTGGGGCAGCAAAAAGGGGTTATGAACAGACTGAGGGTAGTGAAGGGTTTAATGTTAACGTCTTTAGAGGTATTAAAGGAGATAATAATTATGTCCCTGGTGGTCTAGGGCAGTAAAGGACTTAATTATTACTCATCCTTCCAGGCTCCAGCAATTTCCTGCTGTAACAGGAAGCATGCCTCCCAACCGCCCCGGATCTAGCAGGACAGTCCCGGATTCCGGACAATGTCCCGTTGTCCTGGAGGACCGGCGACATGTCTCTGTTTAAACTGTATCTGCATCTTCAGGACACATATGCAGTTAAATATAATGGTGGAGCATTGTTCCCTGCTCCACCGTTCACTATGTGACGTATGCTATAAACAGCTTGGCACAGAAAGACGCGATGCAGTGACGTCAACAGGGCTGGGTGAGTATTTTGTTTATTATTTTTAGGAGGCACTATGGGGCATTATATTGTGTGTGGGGCACTGTAGGGGCATTATACTGTGTGGGTGGGCACTATGGAGGCATTATACTGTGTGGGGGCACTATGGATGCATTATATTGTGTGGGGAGGCCCTATGGGGCATTAAACTGTGTGAGGAGGCACAATGGAGGATTATACTGTGTAGGAGCAATATACTGTGTGAGGGGCACTATGGGGGGCATTATACTGTGGGGAGGTACAATGGGGGCATTATACTGTGTGGGGAGCACTATGGGAGCATTACACTGTGGTGAGGCACTATGGGCACATTATACTGTGGGGAGGCACTATGGGGGTTTAATACTATGTAGGGGAGGCACTATGGGTGCATTATACTCTGTTGTAGGCACTATGGGAGCATTATACTATGTAGGGGGCGCTATATGGGTGCATTATACTGTGAGGAGGCGTTTTGGGCACATAATACTGTGTGGAGACACCATGGGGGCATTATAAGGTGTGTGGGGCACTATGGGGGCATTATACTGTAGGGAGGCACTGAGGCATGTTACTGGGTTGGAAGACACTATGGGGGCATAATACTGTGTGAGGGGGCACTATGGGGGCATGATATTGTGTGAGGGGCACTACACAGGCAGGGTACTCGATGGGGACAGTAAGGGGTATGATACTGTGTGGGGACACTTTGGGGGCATAATACTGTGTGGGGGCACAAAGGGAACTGGGTTTATATGGACGGGGATTGGATGGGGTTAGAGGAGCTGCATGAGTTGTCCCTTTTTTTTTTTTTTTTTAAACTTGTAAAGTTGGGAGGTATGCAGGTAGTTAAACAAGGTCACTCTGTCTCAAACTTATCCTGGCCAGCTTCCCCTTTCTCTCCCACACCAACCACATAGATAAGTGGAGGACAGGAAACCGAAAGGACTCTATTGTAGAGCAGAACGTTAAGTGTAATTAAATGCCTTGCGCAACTACTGGAACTGACAGTGGAGTGAAGCGTTTTTCTGCTCCACTATCAGGTTGCTAATGAGGGTCCAACTATTGAAGGTTCCCTAGAAAAAGGGGACCTGGGTCATTGTCAAGTTTGCCACTACCTTAGACCAGTCCTTACCTATTTTAGATTGCTGGTCAGTCCCTGATCTAAAAAAAAGACACAGAATACAGATCACCTAAGCTTGCTCCACACAGTGGGGTCAGCAAGAGTTTTTTTGAGATTTCAGCTCTGAAGACTGCAGAATTAGGAATGCATCTCTAAACTACAGCTCAAGATTAGTACAAGATAAATAATGTGATATATTCAGTAATACTCCCTTAAAAAGACCACATGTTACTAATAATCTCACCATACACCTCTAAATATTACTGGGTGGTTTTAGTTTGTACCTGGGATTTCTGTCCTCGGTGAGCTGGAAAACTGGGTCCCTGGGAACAAATAGGACTTCTAAACAACGAGGGGCTAACGAATAAGGGTATGCCACTTCCAATAATGTAGAATATATATAAAATATACATTCCATATTCCTTATTCCTTTTCCAGACAAGACAACTTTTAAATAGGAGCTACATTTTCATCAAACTTTTGATAGGTCATAGAGACATATTGCTAAAAGATCATTACTGAAACATAGGTGCAGATGCGCTCAGCTGAGCTGTACTCCTTCGGCTGTGATCAGTGCTCTTCGTGACCGCTCTTCAGCTTGACGGATCACAGTCGAAGGTGCAGAGTACACAGTCCTTCTGCACCTTTGTTTCAGCGGTGGTGGGGGTCTCAGCACCCGGACCCCAACGATCCAAACTTTTGATATGTCTCTATGACATATTAAAAGTTTTATGAAAGTTACTCTTTAAATATAGTTCTATAGGAAAAAAACAACACACTTTCTCCAATATAGAATATAACAAATATAATGAATGGTGTGCATAAATTTGTTGCAAAATTAATAAAAAAAAAAAAAACTTGCAGCAAAAGAAAAGAAGACTGACAGAATAAGTCTCTATTGATTCATGTAGGGGTTTATATTTAGTTAGATTTTTTTTTACAGCGTTGGCCATGCGGGTTAAATAATGTAATAGCTTTATAGTTGGGGTCATTACGGACGTGGCGATACCAAATATGTGTAATTTTTTTACTTTTTTTTCATAAAGCATTCTGTAAATTTTTTTTTACTTGGGATTTCTATTTATTTATTATTAACTTTATGAAACTTTTTTAGTCCCACTAGGGGACTTCATTATGCGATTATTTGATCGCTTTTATAATACACTGCAATACTTCTGTATTATCAGTGTATGGCCTAGCAGGCATTCATTTGAGGCAGACCTGGGGGCCTTTGTTAGGCCCCTGACTCCCTCCTATGGGGTGAGAAAGGGAACCCCCTCCCTCTAAGACCACTCAGATGCGGTGGTCAATAATATCTGAGGGTTTAAACGGGCGGGATCGATGTTGACCTCGAAGCTGCCCGCTAGAGCAGGTCTGCTCCAAGTCCACTGCCATCTCCGGTAGCTGAGAGTAGGGAGCTTTTACTGCTCCCTGCACCGCAGATTTATTCTGATGCAGTGCCGTAAAAAGGCATATGCATCAAAATAAAGCTTGTTAGTGAATGCCATGAAAAGGTGTGTTGGTGGTCACTAACGGGATAATATCCTAATATATTCTACATTGTAGGTTAACTTTAAACAATGATTTGTACAATACTTGATTTCTTAGAAATAATAATGCGGCACAGAAGATCTAATCTAATAGGAGCCAATCACCTACTTGTTACATGATCAGTCTTGTATGGTGGAGGGATTCACGTTATTCTCAGACATGACCGTGAGCAAAGTGACACACGCGTGGAGTATGCTTCACAATCTGATGAGGGAGACGCCGGAACTGAAATTTCAGATTGATAGGAAGCTTCAGGCAAAAACAGAACCTTTTACAAGAAGGAAACAGGTTTACACGTGTCCTCCGGGTATGACGAGGAGAAAATTCAATTTATGCTATCAGATAATGAGCTGATGCCTAATGACTGTGACCTTCTTCAAGTCGTGTTTAGTGACAAATAAATTATACACCAAAACAAGCCGTGACACTGTTCCTCACTTCCCAAGGGTTTAATGCGAAAACGTACATTGCATTAACATTGTTATTTTAGAACACTATAATATAAATCATTGTATTTGCTGTCACTAATCCTATATTACAAGCATTGCTATGTCCAAATCCAAATGAATATTTATTCTAGTCAACATTTGAACCTTATTTTCGTAATTTATTTATTTGAAAGCATAATGGCTACAATAGACTAAGGCTTCGTTCACATCTGCGCCATGGTCCCGTTCCGACGTTCTGTCGGAGCTTTCCGTCAGAACGGGACCCTGACTGACACAAACAGAAACTGAAGGTTTCCATCACCATTGATTTAAATGGTGACAGATCCGGTCCCAATGGTTTCCATTTGTCTCAGTTGTGCAAGGGTTCCGTTGTTTTGCCGGAATCAATAGCGTAGTTTCCGTTTGTGACAGTCAAGATCCCGTTCCGACGAAAAGCTCCGACAGAACATCGGAACGGGACCCTGGCGCAGATGTGAACGAAGCCTAAATTGTGCATAAAATGCCACAGTCATGATAGTGCTAACAGTCATAAGATAGTGGCCACAGTCAAAAGATAGTGGCGCTTAAAATATAGACCTCTATTACATGCCCATAAGGGGTTCTAACACAGAGTTCAGGGGTGCTGTTACAGTTTTCAGTCTTTCTGAGAAGGGCATGCAGGCAGGAGGAGAGAACTGTCCATGGCACTCATCTAATCAGTAGTGTCGCTAGAACACACTGCACCCATTGTTTTAACTTCTCATGGGCATCTTATAGAAGTTTTTATTTAAAATGCCACTGTATTATGGCAGATTACAGATTTTAACATTTTCAAAGAATATGCAGAAATCATAACAATTTTTAGAAAATTGACATTTTTTTATTAAATTAATTTATTATGTGTGTTTAAGAAACATTTCAAATTATTTTTCGTAAAATTTTTCCTTACTTTTTAAGATACAGTTTCTATGTATCCTGTATACATAAAAGCTGTATCGTTCTGTCTCAGCTGATTCCGTCAGTTCAGCTGAACTGACAGCTGGCTAAGAGCTGGTCCTGTGTGTCTCTGATACACAGGATCCAGCTAATATGAATCACATCTAAATTCATCACTTAGATGCATGCAGATTGCATCCAGATGAAAAAAGTTTATCCAAACCTAGAAGTCTATGGGGCCGTGTAAAGCACGGCTGCCACTTGGATGTGATTTGAGTGACGGCCATGCTTTCTGCTGCTCGCTCGCCCTCTTCTCCTCACAGTGCGAAGTGCATGTGAGGAGGAGGAGATATTTTTTGCTCCCTGTAGGAGCGGAAGCCCTAATCCCCGGCCACAGCGTTGTCGAAGCTGTGGCCGGGGATTTCGCTCCTGTAGAAGTGGACAGTGACGTCAGGGACTTCTCCTAGAGCATTGCCCTACTACTGAAGCGGAATCCCCGACCACAGCGACTGACACTTTGGCCGGTGATTCTGCTCCAGTAGAAGTGAAGTCAGGGACTTCTCTTGGAGCGGTCCCCAACAGAGGCACTATCTACAGGAGGGGGTGCCATATACAGGGGTGCTATTTACAAGGGGGCTGTGTGGCACTACTTACAGCGGGGCTGTGTGGCACTACCTACAAGAGGGCTGTGTGGCACTATCTACAGGGGGGCCGTGGCAGTATCTACAGGGGCTGTGGCAGTATCTACAGGGGCTGTGGCAGTATCTACAGGGGGGCTGTGTGTGGCATTATCTTCAGAGGACAGTGTGTGGCATTATCTTCAGAGGACAGTGTGTGGCATTATCTACAGAGGACAGTGTGTGGCATTATCTACAGAGGGCTGTGGCCTTATCTGCAGGGGGGCTTTAGCAGTATCTACAGGGGCCTGTGTGGCAGTATCTACAGGGGGCTGTGTGGCATTATCTACAGAGGACAATGTGTGGCATTATCTACAGAGGGCTGTGTGGCATTATCTACAGAGGACAGTGTGTGGCATTATCTACAGAGGGCTGTGGCAGTATCTACAGGGGGCTGTATGGCATTATCTACAGAGGGCTGTGTGACATTATCTACAGAGGACAGTGTGTGGCATTATCTACAGAGGGCTGTGGCAGTATCTACAGGGGGCTGTATGGCATTATCTGCAGGGGGCTTTGGCAGTATCTACAGGTGGCTGTGTGGCATTATCTATTTGGAGCAGTGTGTTGCGTTATCTAGAGGGGGGTTGTGGCAGAATCTATAGGGTACTGTGTGGCATTATCTACAGAGGAAAGTGTGTGGCAAAAAATGTACTAATGAAATTCATCCGTTCTTAAAACGGACAGGGAGAAAAACTGATGCACAACAGGTCAAAATCGTCCGTTTAAAACGAAAACACGTCCCGGAACGGATGCAAAACGGGCAAGGAAAACGGACAAAAGGGCCATTTTTATCGGCCGACACTCGGACCCTTTTGTGTGAATAGAGCATAAATGATCATTTTTCAGTTGTAAAAGCAGTCTGTGATCCACCTTAGGTTGGGTTCCCGCGCTGCAGATTTTGCATGCATTTTTTTTAGCCAAAACCAGATTTGGATCCAGGAGAGGAGACCTATAAGGCCTTTCTTTATATATTTCTTCTGTTTAGGCTCCGTTCCTGGTTTTGGCTTTAAAAACAAAATGCATGCAAACTCTGCAGAAAATCTGCACTTTGGGAATCCAGCCTGAGGGTATGTTCCCACACACAGGATACGCTGCAGATTTTCTGCAACAGAAAATCTGCAGCAGAATCTCTAGAAAATCTGCAGCAGAATCTCTAGAAAAACGCTGGAAAATATGTCACAGAAATCCGCACAAAAGTGTGTTCTTCCTGCTCATATTCCTGCTCATACGCTGTTTTTTTCCCCGCAGAGGTTTTACCTGCGTATTTAGGGTATGTTCACACGGTCTACTTTCGGCTGTTCTTTGGGCCGTAAACGCCCGAAAAATGGCCAAAAAATCGGAAACAGAACGCCTTCAAACATCTTCCCATTGATTTCAATGGGAAAAATGGCATTCTGTTCCCATGGGCCGGTCACTTCTTGGGACGTTTTTGGAGCTGTTTTTCATAGACTCTAGAACACAGCTCCAAAAATGGGCATAATAAACGCAGCGAAAAACGCAGCGAAAATCGCGAGTGGCTTAGAAAATGTCTGAAAGTCAGGAGCTGTTTTCCCTTGAAAACAGCTCCGTATTTTCAGCCGTTTTTGAGTCTGCGTGTGAACATACCCTCAGTGTTAAACATTGGTTATAACGAAGTATATGTGCACTTGCGGATTTCCAGCGGCTTTTACTCTGTTTCTGCTGCGTAAATACTGTAAAAACCGCAACTACATAAATCTGTTGTGGAATTTCTGCTCCCCATTGAATTCTATGGGCCAAACACGCAGCATCACCGCACAGAACACGCAGCATAAATTGACATGATACAGAATTGAAAAAATGCACTGCAGAACACTTTTTTTCTGCAGCGCGGGCATGAGATTTTTTAAATCACATTCACTTTGCCGCTACTGTAAATGCTGTGGAATTTCCGCACAGAATTCCGTTGTGGAAATTCCGCAGCATTTACGCTACGTGGGAACCCAGCCTTTAGGGCTTGTCCACACACAACGGAATTGCTGCAGAAATTCCGTTAAGCAATGCAGACATTTCCTGCGTTTTTTACGGCACAAAATGGTGCGTATTTTGCTGCGTCTTTCACATTGTTAGGAGGTGGTGACATCTCCTATGAAAAATGCAGAAATTCGGTCCACTTTACGCAGCAGGAATTGACATGCTGCAGTCCAAAAAATACGCACCGCAGGTCAATTTATGCTCAGAATTTTTACGCATTATGTGGATGGGATTTGTTCGATTTGTGTATTTTTCGGACTGCAGCATGTCAATTCCTACTGAGGAAAGTGGCCAGACTCACTGCGTTTTTCAGAGGAGACGTCTCCATCTTTATCTCCTAACATTGTGAAAAACGCAGCAAAATACGCACCATATTTTGCCATAAAAACCGCAGGAAATGGTGCATTTTTGCTGCAGCGGAATGTCTGCGTTCTTCAACAGGATTTTTCTGCAGCAATTCCGTTGTGAGCGGACAAGCCCTTACAGTTTTATATTCACTGGAATTGTTGAATGGAAGGACAATGATAATTCTCATGTGATATTAAAATGTAAAAATAAAAACCCTACTCTACTTCGTAAATTGTTGGCACTCATGAGCGGGGTGGGGGTATTTTTGAGGAAGTTACTTTCTGGTTCTCTCTGTTCTTGGTTGGTCACTATGTTCTGTTTGAGGACGATTTGATCTTGAGCTACAGACTTTTCTATGTTTTGCTTGTATTGTAACAACTCCTGTTCAAAAGGCAAAAAAACATAAAAAAAACAAAATCATAATGAAACACTATATGCATTCGGATACATAAAATTTTCTCTTTTATTCTCTATAAAAAATAAATCTATTACCAGATCTGGGAAAAATATAAGCCCTATTGACAAAACAGTTAGAAATGTGGACAATTCGCTGAACCCTTGAAAGATGTTCTTGTCTTTTTTTACATTCTTGACCATGGGAAATAAATCTTAATAAAGGTTTGTTATGCAGACCATAGCCAGTTCTCATATTGGAAAAGGTCAAGTCCTGAAAGATTGAATATTAATATTCCAGAACTATTTCATCACTTCAGTAAAAAGATGGCATTTCATAGAAACACATGATCAGTTGAATAGAAATATCATTGAATATTTTGCTATTTCTGGCACTGAACGTACAATGAAATCCCTGATCTTACGGCCACATCAATACATCATTTCAGTATTTTTACAACAGGTCTCGTCCAAAATGATGTAAAGATCTGGTCATTTAAATATTTATCGCTAAAACATAGATTCGATTTTCTAATTGACCCCAATACCAGACATGGAAGCTATACTGTAGCTTTCATGTGTCAAGCGGTTTTCTATAGTGCTAGATGGCTGTATGCAGTACATGTACCTTACAATGTGCAACTAAGGCTGGATTCACACGAGCATGTTCGGTCCGTAAAGGACGGAACGTATTTCGGCCGCAAGTTCAGGACCGAACACAGTGCAGGGAGCCGGGCTCCTAGCATCATAGTTATGTACGATGCTAGGAGTCCCTGCCTCTCCGTGGAACTACTGTCACGTACTGAAAACATGATTACAGAACGGGATCGTTTTCCTGCAGCGAGGCAGGGACTCCTAGCGTCATACATAACTATGATGCTAGGAGCACGGCTCCCTGCACTGTGTTCGGTGCGGGACTTGCGGCCGAAATACGTTCCGTCCTTTACGGACCGAACATGCTCGTGTGAATCCAGCCTTATAATCTTTATCAGGGTTCAAAACTGATCTCAAATTAGCTTTCATTTGTCTCCTGAACCCAGTATAACATTAAAATATTTTTTTTTGTTACGAAGCCTGGATTCACACCGCGCATTTTGCTGTGTTTTTCGTGACATTTTTTGACAATTTTTGCAACGTTTTCAATGCATTTTTTTAGTGCGGCTAGATGTTACATTATAGTCTATAGTAAAATATCAAATGCTCTATATGCAACTGCGGTGTGGTTTGCGACATTTTTGAGGCAATTTTTTTTATTTCATTTAATATTTTACATGCTTTTTTTTTTTTTTTTTTACATGCTTTTTTTATCGTTTTTGAAGTCCTATAGAGAAGCCTGTGGGAAAACGCCAAACCCAGAGCATGCTGCATTTGGAAAAAAACACCACTAACCACAAAATTGCCTAAAAATCGCCACAAACCAAAACGCAGATATATGTAGTGAATTTGATATTTTACTATAGACTTAAATGTAACATCTCACTGCACATAAACGCATCTAAACGCTGTGTGTGAATTCAGCCTTAAGGTAGGGGACTTGTAGTATTTTGAACTGTTTGTTTTTTAATCCAGTAATCTCATTTTATTGTATTCATAAATTTTTACTTTTTCACTGATCTAGGATATTTTTGATGTTCATAGAAGTATCTATTCGAGCTGTATAAGCACTGTATTTTTCAGACTATAAGATGCACCCAGTTTTTAGACAACAGAAAAAAGGAAAAAAAAATATTTTATATTTTACTACTTTTACAAAGAAAAAACTATTTGTTAAAAAATTTGTTTTGTTTCACCACATTCTGAGAGCCGTAACTTTTATATTTTTTTCTTCAATTGAGCAATGTGAGGGCTTATTTTTTGTGCGACGAGCTGTAGTTTTTATTGGTACCATTTTTTGGTACATATGATTTTTTATCACTTTTTATTTAATTTTTTGAGCGCTACGGTGACCAAAAAACAACGATTCTAGTGTTTTCAATTATTTTTTTTACGCTGTTCCCCCGAGTGACTTAAATAATGGTATATTGTAAAAGATTGGACTTTTACGGATGCAGTGATAACAGTTTTTTTTATTTATTTACTTTTTTACATTGTGCTTGGGGAAAAATGGGAAAAGGGGTTTATTTAAAACTGTAAATTTTTTTTTTTTTGCATATTTTTTTTTTTTACACATTTTATTAGTCCCCTCCTAGGGGACTTGAATCAGCAAACGTTAGATCGCTGGTACAATACACTGCAACACATGGATGAGTTACGGAAACCACGTAACTTGCTGAGCTACGCTGTTTCCGTAACTCCCATAGTAGCGAATGACCGTTACGGAAGCAGCATAGCATGCGAGCTACTCTATTTCTATAACTACTATTCAGTTCTATGGGAGGTATGGAAACAGAGTAGCTCAGCGAGTTACGCTGTATCAGTAACTCGACATGTAATCAAGTGGCCGAGAGAGCACAAAGAGCTACAATGGGGTTTAGGGGGCCCCGTTCTAGAGATAGGTGTGGGTCCCAGAGGTGGGACCCGCATCTATCTGGCATTTATGACATATCCTCTGGATATGTCATAAATGTCCTTCATGGAAAAAACCCTATAAATGCGATTTGACCTCTGCATTTAACTAGTTAGACGGCCAGGAACAGACTGATCGCTGTTCCTGACCGTTAAAGCAGCGTGTCAGCTGTAAAACACCGCTGACACCTGCAGTTTACCGAGCGGTCGCAGCGAGTGAGCCCGCTCCAAACATCACCCAGGCACGTCATGTGTCGGGAAGGGGTTAAGTAAGGAAGCAGTCATGGGGCCCGGCACAGACTTCCAACTTCCGACTATAAGACGCAGAGACTTTTATATATATTTTCCATCATAATTTATATTCTTTTTAAAAGTCTACAGACATAGTAGCGATATATATATTTCTTTACTAATATGTAGATTGACCATAACATGGATATATTACAATTAGCTGAATCTGTCATTTGGATATTCTATTTATGCATGGGTATAATACATCACCAAATGTATCCAATTTCCATTCCTTGATTTGGTAATGACACTTTTGCATGGGCATATTACACCATCAAATTCCATCATTTTTATTCCTTATTTTGGTGATAACCCTTTTTTCTATACTTATTATTATATATTGACTGTTATGACATTATATTCTATTCATTTTATTATTTAAATTATTATTGGTAGTTCTTTCATAAAGGCTGAAATCCGCAGTGAAAATCCACTGCTTCTCCACAACAGACTAAGCATGCTGTGAAATGTAAATTCTGCACCGCAAGCTATTTTCCAAGCAAACGAAAAAGTTTTAGAAACCAAATATATAGAAGTCTGCTGCAGATTTCCACTGCAGCCTGCCAGCAGCAAATTTTTCACGTCTGAATGTGCGCTTATTCTCTTGTATGTACAAGGAAACTATCTGTACATACTGAAGAACTTCACAAATAATTTTGTACTTGCTGTGAATTCCTTCGGCGCTACCGTTTTTGGGTTATAACCTTGATTACAATGTGGATATTTGTGGATATTATGGTTTTATTTGTATCTACTTTGAGAATATTATGCAGTTTGGTTTGTTGGAACAACGAATGCTGATATATAGTAATCGGTGAAATTCTAGAAAAATCCACTTTTTGTAAGTCCATATGCCAGTGGAGATATTTTTGTGACACTACACATGCGCATACAGATGTGTAGACATGTGAGTCCACATCACTCAGAGTTTACAAACACATCACCATCTTTGGCATCCACTGCCTTCACAGGTTTTGGGTGTCTTGATGCCCCATCCACATGGTAATATTTATTATCCGATTTGGTCGCCCATGTATTTGGTAACTTCACCATTATTGTTGTTCTTCTGTCATTTTATTTATTTTTATTATATTTATTTCTTTGCAGTATCCTGGCTAGTCAATTATTGTTAATTTTCATTATAATTGTGCATTTTAGAAATATAAAGTGCTCTATGGTTGGCTATTTGCTTCTCTCCATGTGTGATATGTGCCCTATCCCTAATGAGGGCTAGTCTAGGCACTGTGCACTTTTAATTGTTTTTGAACAAATGTTTTTCTCTTATTGTGATGTAATAAACATTTTGTTGCGATCTAAGAGGTGCAGCGTTAGGCCCGGTTTACATTGCATCCCTTTCCTTACGTCGGAGGTATACCTCTGTCAGAAGGTAGCGACGAATCCCAGTGTAATAGCTATATAGTGGGATACGTCGCCCGAAATCCCCGGGCACAGTGCTACTTGAAGCACTGTGCCCGGGGAAGCCCCTGACGTCACTGTCCATATATGGACAGTGAGATTAGGAGCTTTAAGATTCCAGAGTCACTCGCCAGAGCGGTGGAAACATGCTGTCTGAGGACTCCGCTCCTGGAGGAGACACTGACTTCACTGTCCATATATGGTTAAGACTGTCAGGGGCTTCTCCAGTCCCGGAGTCTCCAGCCACAGAGCTTCCAATGCTCTATCTGGGGACTCCGTAGTTAAAAGTCCCTGACATCACTGTCGATATATGGACAGGGACGCCAGGGGCTTCCCCAGGCTAAGTGCTGCCTGATGCTCTGCCCACGGACTCCGGTACCTGAGGAAGCTTCCTGAGGTATACATTTAACATGTACCTCTGATGAATGCCATACCGTGGCATCCATCACACATATAGGCTCCCATGTAGAAAAAATATATATACCGCACGGTATACTTTTTTTGCGGCATCCCTCAGGATGGAATAGTGTAGTCTAGTACAGTACGTTATTCCATCCTCCAAAAAAATGTGTACCAACATATACCAGACCAATAACTAATGGAGCCCTAAGGACAAGTTTAGCTTGTACGTCCAAAGTTTTCCTGACGTACTCACTAAATGTAGGGCGAAAACACTGTTTATCAGGCCTTACTTGCATGTTTGATATGGACACATGTTTTGTATGGATGACACTTCCAAAAATGCAAATCAGCAGAGCAAGCTCTATGACGATGTTGTGTCAGCAATGAATCCAAGGAGATTCCATCTCTAAAATCTGCAGAATTGTGAATACGCTGCTGTGGACTATAAAATATCATCAGTTCAACATAAGTAATGCAATATACTGTACTTATATCAGACCAATAATAGTCACCAATACAAATTCTTCTTCAATTTTACTATAAATGTCACTTTCCAGCAATACATATAATTTAAATCAGTATTTCATGGATCTACATGTAACAAAATATTCCAAAACCTGCAACTGTCTGTTTCTTATCTGAACTATCTCAATAACAAAGCCGCTTTCTACGGCTCATTATTGCTCCTATTCATGTTACATAGTTACATAGTTAGTACGGCTGAAAAAAGACACATGTCCATCAAGTTCAACCAAGGGAAGGGAAAAGGGAAGGAAAAATTTCTACACATAGGAGCTAATATTTTTTTGTTCTAGGAAATTATCTAACCCTTTTTTAAAGCCATCTACTGTCCCTGCTGTGACCAGCTCCTGCGGTAGGCTATTCCATAAATTCACCGTTCTTACTGTAAAGAAGCCTTGTCGCCTCTGCAGCTTGAACCTTTTTTTCTCCAGACGGAGGGAGTGCCCCCTTGTTTTTTGAGGGGGTTTTACAAGGAACAGGATTTCACCATATTTTTTTGTATGTGCCATTAATATATTTATATAAGTTAATCATGTCCCCCCTTAGTCGTCTTTTTTCAAGGCTAAATAGGTTTAATTCTTTCAATCTTTCCTCATAACTTAAATTCTCCATGCCCCTAATTAGCTTCGTTGCTCTTCTTTGTATTTTTTCCAACTCCAGGGCGTCCTTTCTATGAACTGGAGCCCAGAACTGAACTGCATATTCTAGATGAGGCCTCACTAATGCTTTGTAAAGTGGCATTATTACATCCCTGTCCCGTGAGTCCATGCCTCTTTTAATACACGACAATATCCTGCTGGCCTTTGAAGCAGCTGATTGACACTGCATGCTGTTATTGAGTTTATGATTTACAAGTACACCCAGATCCTTCTCAACAAGTGAATCCGCCAGTGTAGCGCCCCCTAGGACATATGATGCATGCAGGTTGTTGGTACCCAGATGCATAACTTTACATTTATCTACATTAAACTTCATTTGCCAAGTGGACGCCCAAACACTTAGTTTGTTTAAATCTGCCTGTAATTCATGAACATCTTCCATAGTCTGAACTATATTACATAGCTTGGTGTCATCTGCAAAAATAGAAATAGTGCTATTAATCCCATCCTCTATATCATTAATAAATATGATATAGAGGATGGGATTAATAGCACTATTTCTATTTTGTTGGCGGATGCTTTCATGAAACCGACAGCAGAGGAGAAGTGCCATTTTTTTTGGTCATGTTACTAGTAATGACTTGTGTGGGATTCACTTAGGAGCTCAAAGAATAGACTTCCACCCAATTACAGACTGGCGCACCAGTTCAAAGGTTTTTAGCTGTCTGGCATAATGCCTGTCCTCGTTTAACTTGCCTGCTCAATGAGAAAGTGCAGCTCACATTCCAATCTTTCATCTACTATTTGAAAGTAACAGGACAGGATGAAAATATACAAACAAGAGTCCGATTTACTAGCAGAACAAAACACCATCCCCCTAACATTTACCAGTGATTTGTAACTTGGATTGTAATAATGTAGTAATATTTTCACTGGACAGCATAATCTTCAAGGCAGCGCTAAAACAAACAACTCGTCACAGGGGTAGACCCAAAAAGTTGTATATTTTTGACCCCTTAAAATTGTTTGTATTCTTCAATAGAATTTCTAGATTTACCATGGCTGGCAACTTATTGAAAAATGTGCAAAATAAAAATAATAAAGTAATGAAATGAGAAAAAAAACATGTATTATTTTCTTTGGAATCAAAGGTCTCTGGATGAAATATTCAGAAAATAATATTTAGTAGGGGCTACAATTAGTACCAAATACATTGGTTGCCTATTTGGCCATAGATGGAACAATCTGGTACAAATACTCATGCCTTAGAAGATTTTTGTTTTTTTGTCTTCCTTGGATCATGAGGAAAAATGTACCTGTACCTCTCACCCTTAGGGCGGATTTACACGAACGTGATTTGCGTCCGTGCAGCCCGCATTGTTTTCACGTGGGTCGCACTGACCTATGCAAGTCTATGGGGCAGTGCAGACTGTCCGTGAGTTTTGCGCAGCGTGTGTCCGCTGCGTAAAATTCACGACATGTTCTATATTTCGGCGTTTTTCGCGCATCACGCACCCATTGAAGTCGATGGGTGCGTGAAAATCACGCGCACCACACGGAAGCACTTCCGTGGGACGCGCGATATTCACGCAACAGCAGTAAAAGAATGAATGTAAACAGAAAAGCACCACGTGCTTTTCTGTTTACAAACATCCAAACGGAGTGTCATAATGATGGCGGCTGCGTGAAAAGCACGCAGCCGCGCATCCATATGAACATGACACATTGAGCTGTCACGCTGCTGCCACGCGCGCAAAACGCAGCGTTTTTTGCGTGCGCAAAACGCAGCGTTTTTTTGCGTGCGCAAAACGCTCACGTTCGTGTAAATCCGCCGTTATCCACATCCTCTCACACCCCCTCGTTAAACTTGATCGACATATGTCTGTTTTTCAATCGTACTATGTAGCTATGTAAATCAGACCAGCATTCCAGTATTTTTTTACTATAGGGACATTGGTCATTAAAAGGGCCATCTAATTCCAAACGGAATTTTGAGGCAGATTTTCCTCCTCCGTGTGAACTCACCCTTAAGCTAAAAGAGCATTCCAAATTTTAAACTATTATCCCTGGAGTAGCCTACGGCATGAGAGGGGCAGATTTATCAATACATTTATGTCGCGACTTTTTACATTTACTGTATCGCTTTATGTGACACTCATGACAGAAAAACCGAGTGTGGTTCCAGAATGGCACCGAGCTCCGCTCTTTTATGTACATTTAATGGCCGCTTTGCTATTTCGGACTGGTGCAGTGCGCCAACATTAATTCATCTTCCCCATAGTTTTTAATAATAAACCAAACTTCTGTTATGTTATAATGGGTCAGACTAGTTCTAATGGAGTCAGAAACTCCCTCCAGCTCTGTAGAGTTTTTACTGAAATGCTCCTGCTTGTACAGGGGACAATTGTTAGAATAAAGTATGTCAAGAAATCGCTAAAGTAGCGCCAAATTTAGTGCTTTTTCATAACTGTAAAAATAAAATGACAACAAAAGAAATCCTCCAAATGAAGTCATATCTGTGGCTTCATTTGGAGTTGCACCAACTACTAATAATGGGAGATAGTTCTGCTGTAATTTAAAAGGGTAGACTTCGAGATGTAAGAAAATGAAATCTAATAACTATCAATGCATCTATCAGATTTACAACAAATAAACACAAATTACGATTTAAAGGGAATATAAGGGCTTGGACGATACCAGATACATTTTAAAGTAATTTACATGAATCTTATCCCAAGTCTATTTAATTGTCGTTCTATTTCGACAGTCCCTTCAAGAGACATCTATCTGCCTCGTAGACTGACTGCTGCAAGCTGTATGCTGGGTGGTCACACTATGAATTCCTTTAGCTGGTGGGCCCCATGTCTTTGATCAATAAGTTCTTTTGTTGTTTGAACAATGTCTATAACAGACATTCACTTCTCTAAGGGCAAGACCAGAGCTTGTACTTTGGAAAATATTCTAGATGAAGGGGGGAGGGGAGGGATCTGAATGCCGGGCTGGATGCCACTGCTTCTTTGTAACAGCTTAAATATGTAACTTGATTTCTTTTCTTGAAATTCTTACACAAGGCTTCTCATGGTAACCATGCAATAAATGTTGTATTTTGGATAGGGGTGTCACAAATATAAATCTCTTCTACTTCATATTTCAGAGTAAATGCTAGATATTTGTGTAATTTGATTTTTCACTACAAATAATTAGACATTTATGTTTCAAAAATCTTAATGGGTGATTAACCGGTTGGCCATAAAGATAAAGTGGCCATAAAGACAAAGTTAGGCTATGTTCACATCTGCGTTCAGTATTTCCATTGCTCTGCTCCGTTATAGGAACACAGTAACGAAAATACTGGACACACCGTTCCATTGCACCGCGGACACCACCATTGACTTTAAGGGTTCTGTCGGGTTTGTGTCTGTGGTTTTACCGGAAACGATAGTGCATGCTGCGCTATTATTTTCTGTAATTTCGGAAGGGATGTATTATGACAAGGGTGGGACGAATGAGTGACCTGAATAGTCAGGAGTATTGCAAAAAGTGATTCTTCGGGGCCAGAGAAGAATACGTTGAAGGTGTACTCAATTTGATTAACTATAGCTACCTGTTGGGGCAGAATGTTTATACTGGAATGTGGGTTCATTCCAAGTCAAGTCCAACAGATCCTTGCAGGCTGCGCCAGAATATAGGGATGGCACATGGGGCACATGCCTCACCACCAAGAAGATCTAGGGGGCCTTCACCTCTAGACCCAAGACAATTCTTTTTATCCGCCCAGCATTTTCTAGTTTTGCCCTTGATAGTTGTTATTTTTATGGGTAGCGTACACACTGTTCATGTCTAAGATCCCTATCTTTTGGATGGGGGGGGGGGCGGTCGTCAAAGTTTTGCCCATAAGCCTCAACCAACCTTATTCCAGCCGTGCTTGCAGAGGTTATTGATGAATACCAGAGAGCCCATTCAAGGCCTTGTTTCTGGCCAGCACCTGTCTTAGGTGGTACTTGAAAGTCTATTTGCAATCCACCATAGTCCTTGTCCAAGGAGATATTAACAACATTGCATCTTCCATATACAAGTTTGACATGAAATCCTGTAGACGTATCAGGAACGCAAGGAGAAGCTGCGAGAGTGCTAAAAATAGTCATAGCAGGATCTCATCTGTGCACACAGACTCCCCACAAGACACAAAAGCTGAGTAGTCCGGAAAATATGCCAGGCGCCAATAGAGAGGTTTGCGGCCAAAGACGGTCAGCAGTGGCTGGCATTCGGGAGTAGCACACACAGACTGTTGAGGTGTATCTGCTGAATCATGGAGTAAGCTGAAGCGAAATATGGCAGACAGCAATGGCTGAAATTTTGGGATGGGACTAATGTACAGGATAGGAGGCTCAGCCAGAGCCTAGAAATAGCTGGAGCAAAGTTCAGGGATAAGAGCAAAATCAGGATCAAGCCAGATAAGTGATAGGGAATTTATTTGATAAATCACGGAACACAACACGATGACCCTTACAAAGTACAGCCTTTCAAACATCCCTTGTTTGCATTTACATCTGCTGTGTTCCAGATTCCCAATGACACAATGCATCCAACTACGACAATATGACCATCTGAGTCATGACTTTCTCCTGGATTGGGGACAGGATTACACTGGATTGGGAATCGGTAGAACGCAGCTGATTTGCGTCCTTTTTTTATTTATTTGATAGTAGGGACTATCCTAAGTCTCCAATACCAACACAAAAGAGGGGACAAGGGACAGCCTTAACTAATGCCATTTAGATTTGAGACTAGGGGGGGGGGGGGCTTGTGGTGTTCATTCTATTGTTGGCATGGGATAATTGGCACATTGCTAAGATTTCAATCGTGAAATACTGAATCTGTGTAATGTCTTGTCCAAAACGGTCCAGGCCACCGTGTTGAATGCATTTTAAGCATCAGTGCTCTGTAATACTGATAGAATTGGATTTGGCATGATTAATTAGGTTAAGAATACGCAGGAATTTGTTCCAAGTATATATTTATAAATGTAGTAGGGTAACATATAAAATAGTTACTACATATACAGAAAAACCCTCAAAGGATACCTCTAGTGAAGAATAAACGTCACCGATTTTAGATCCTCATGCACATTACCTTTGTGAAGTCTTTCCCTCCAAACTTAGCCGATTGTGCTGCAGACTTCTCCTTCCTCCTGATTCACCTACAGGAAGATGTTACTTTCTGGCATGTGGCAAACAAAGTGGAGCTGCAGCCCAGTCACGGTCACTATTTTTACAAGCCTGTTTGCTCACATCATCTCTCAGCAGGAATTAAAGGGCTGCAATAATTCAAGTCTTTAAGTAAATAAAGCTAATAAACAGCTTCGTGTACTATGTTTTAATTCTGGGTTAGAAACTTGAATGTATATACTAAAATGCATATCCTACGAGGTTTTAAAGTGGATCGCCGGAAGTATGCTTTAATAAAAGGATCATTTATACAGTTTACATGTGGATTTATATGAATGTAAATATGAAATTGTAGAGTGAAGAGGGTGTAATGATAAATACTGTAATAATTTATTTACATCTGTGTCCTGGTTTTCATTTATAAAGGAAGCCACGACGCTGTGTTGGATCTGTTGTATGGCAAATTGAAACGCCGCCCGATTGACCCTATAGAATTCCATTGGGGTTCCGTTAAGGTTTCCATCATTTTAACTAAATGCTGTGCTATTTTTGTCTTTTAAAAGTGCTGGAAATCTTGATGGAATCCACGAGTAGAACCCCCGGACGCAGATGTGATCATAGACTAATAATCAAGACAAGTATAAATGTGGCTTATTTTGAATTTATTACCTACACATTGAGAATCAATACACACTATGAAATATTCAAGTACAATAAGTATATTTTTCTTACAATCATTCAAGTAGAATTTATAAGCTCATCCCAGATGGTAAATATATGTAATATAAAAAAAAATTGTCACATAATTCTGACTCACTAAAGTTAGAGGGATACGCGTTGAATTCTACACACTGCTTTAATTCTTGTAATTCAATATGCTGAAATTGTTTTTAAAAGATCCATTTAAGGCTGGAATACGATATGTGTGATGTTCTTTTTTTTTTTTCAGACTCTTTGATTCAGTGTTATTCACCGTAAAAGACCGTGGGAAATGTTATTTTATTGTCAGGCATTCTGATGGTTAATAATGCATGTGCCTTGTGGGATAAGGACATGGGGCTGAACGCAGTCTCCATAACTCAACCCGCCCCCTGGTTTCATGAATAGACAAAATGGCCTGATTAGTATGGTGTGATTTTACTCCTCAATGACCACCCCTCAGATGAGGAAACTCCACCTTCCCACAACACAACAACCCTTGAGCTGGGAACATGCACAGCATATTCTTCAGAGATTACATATAAAAAAACAAAAGAAACATACAAAATAGTCAAAAGTTACTTTAGATTAGTAGAAAGAAGACTATGTATTTCCAGCCTTATGAAAATGATTAGATTCTTTATATGGCTCCTTTCTTATTACCAATCGAATTACATAGCTTAATATTCTTGCAATCTAACCCCCATAAAGTATAATGTAAAAATAATAATTGAAGTTCCTTCCGAACTATTTTAGTAGGAAATAAACAGAGGCTAACCCTGTCCACTAGCTGTAGATATCTTTTTTATGCCTCTGGGAAAGAAACAGATATTATACATTTCTGATTGTGGACACATAAATTCTTATATCTGGAATGCAAATGTTGCTGCTTTGACCTTGACATTACACTATCTTTATGGTGATTAAATCTAAAATGCTGGTTTCTAGTTTTGAAAGAAAGAGAGAAATATATTTGTCAAACTGAACACATATGAAGGTAAGATGGATGGATGGATGGATGGATGGATGGATGGATGGACGGACAGATAGCATACCTTCCAAATTCCAACTATCATAAAGAAAAACAAGTCATGTGGTTAAGTCACGCCTCTTACCCCACCCAATCCCGGTCCATACACACCCAGTTTCCTTTGTGTCCCCACACAGTAAGGGTATGTTCACACGAGCACATTAACGTCCGTAATTGGCGGACGTATTTCGGCCGCAAGTAACGGACCGAACACACTGCAGGGAGCCGGGCACCTAGCATCATAGTTATGTACGATGCTAGGAGTCCCTGCCTCGCTGCCGGACAACTGTCCCGTACTGTAATCATGTTTTCAGTACGGGACAGTAGTTCCACGGAGAGGCGGGGACTCCTAGCATCGTACATAACTATGATGCTAGGAGCCTGGCTCCCTGCACTGTGTTCGGTCCGGTACTTGCGGCCGAAATACGTCCGTCAATTACGGACGTAATTAGTGTGTGTGCACATACCCTAATAGTGCCCTCCTTTTGGAAACAAACAGTAAAAGTGCACCTTTGTGCCCCACACACTTTCATAGTGCCCTCTTTATATAGCACATAGTAAGTGTCCCCACACAGTAATGATGCCCTATAGTGCCCCTACGCAGTATAATCCCCCGTAGTGCCCTCAGTAAGTGTCATGCCCCCATAGAGACCCAACACAATGTATTGCCTCATAGTGCCCCCACATACAGTATAATGCCACATAGTGCCCCTATACAATATAATGCCCCTATACAATATAATGCCCCCACAGTGCCTCCCCACACAGTATTATGCCCTCATACTGCCCCCCACACACACTATAATGCCCCATTAGAGCCTTCTAAAAATAATAAAAAGAAAAACTCTCCTAGCCCCATTACCACGACAAATGGATGAGAGCCCTCCGCCGGTCTCCTCCAGTCTGTGCTTTGTGTGGCTCACGCAGGCAGGAGGGCAATGTCCTTACTGAATGGCACCCGCCTGCACCAAGTCGCTCACGACAGGTGTCACAGTGCGAATGGTGTAGCAGGGAGCTGATGGCTTCTTGCTCCACCATTGTTTTCAACTGAGGACACAGATATAGTTGAAACAGGGACATGCCGCAATCCTCCTGAAACAGCAGGACATTGGCCAGAATTCATGGCTGTAAATGTAAATATTCCGCCTGTTTGGCGGGTGCTGATGTACTACTAGACTTATACTTGTTAGTACATCTCACAACTTCCCGAATAATCATATACTACAGACAGGTGCCCGCAAAACTTCTATCACTTTTTAATATACACTGGCATGAAAGGGGTGATCTATACGCTGGTTACAAGATACTTTGGGAAAAGGTTTTCTTTTATGATCTGTGAAGTCTGCAATTATGTGATCACATAATGAGAATAAGCGTTTACCTTCTGTACCACCATCCTCTCGTAGTCAGCCAGCACAAAAACATGGCATTAAAACAAGGTACACACTGTACGGTGTGGAAGATGTCATGTCAACCATATGTCAGGAACAAAGAGCTCAAGTAACAAACTAGAAATTTTCCAATTAACTGTTTTCATTCTAGTCATTAATTTCACAAATTACACACAAACACGTTT
The DNA here is from genome assembly GCF_050947455.1 of Rhinoderma darwinii. Lineage (NCBI taxonomy): Eukaryota > Metazoa > Chordata > Amphibia > Anura > Rhinodermatidae > Rhinoderma > Rhinoderma darwinii. The sequence continues at coordinate 49,620,815 of NC_134697.1, read as the reverse complement.
TGTTATTAACCTATAATCTCAATGGATTCAAAAGTTAAATACGGAAATTTAAAATCAATCCAATCCTCAAGTTTTATGGGCATGCATAATCACATGCAGAATGTATCCTACTTATCCACATCTTATTGGCCTTCTCTGCTCAAAGAAAACCGCGTTCAGGTTGTCAGTACTAAGAAAAAACTGTATGCTGTGGTAATGATGTAATGGCGGGAGCTTCAGAGGCTGGCAAGTGTCCTGGCAGTTATGGCACTCTAATAACACGGGTAACTTTGAGAGAGCTATTAAATGGAACTGCATGTTTTGTTAACCTAAGAGGCTATTTAAAGAAGACCTGTCCTCTCCCCTGACATGTCTGTTTTACTAAATATTTGTCAATGAAACATGTCCCTACAAATTGCTACATAGTCTGATACTTTCAGACTATGTAGCAACACACCCTATTCATAAGGGGAATATTAACGCCCAGTTGTCAATGTTTTCATACATTTCCAGGAGGAATAACAGGGGAACGGAACAATGAAGAGTGGGGTGTTTGAGCATTGTTATTTAATGTATACAAGTATTTACTAACACAGCCATGTCACAAAATTGGTTATATAGTAGTATATAAAAAGATACAGTAGAAGCCAGAGCTTGATTATTATAACTGTCTCTAAAAATTATACCAAACCTGTGACTTTGTTATTGATAGAACATGCTGATAAAAGGACGGTGAATCATCAGATGCGGAAATGGAATCCTTATTGTTTAGGATAAGAAAAAAGTGTTGTCTTTCTTTTCCCGAGAGATAACGCTACTCTTGTCCGTGGGATGTGTATGGTATTACAATTCGGCAACATTTACCTGAATGGAGATGAGATGCAATACCAGACACGGACAAAAGTGGTGCTGATATTGGAAAAAAACCACAAAAACATTAAATTGTTGGCCTATTCTTAGGATAGGCTATCAATATCTGATCAGTGGGGGGCCGACTCCCGGCAGCCCCGCCAATCAGATGTGCGAACTGGCTGCAGTGCTTGTTCATTCCTTTCACTACTCTATACTACAAAACACCGACACACTTGTATCGGCAGATCACAGTATTACAGCCTTCTCCCATTCAAGTCCCCATTCCTGAGGATAGGGTATCAATTTTATCTCTCGATATAACCAATTTAAGGCCCTGGTCACATGGCAGAATTGTTGCGGTTCATTCTGCCGCAAAATTCCGCCTCCCATTAATTTCAATGGGAGTTGACGCTTCTTTTTCCCGCTAGCTGAAAAAGAAGTGTCCTGCCCGATCTTCGGGTAGATTCCACCCGAACCTCCCATTAAAGTCAATGGGAGGAGGAATCTTCCCGATGACCACAGGAATGATTCCGCGGAGGATTCTGTGGCAGGACTTGCCATGCAAAATCTGCCATGTGAACTGACCCTTAGGCCTCATGCACATGACCGTGTTTGGTCCGTGACATACGGACCGTATGTCGGGCGCATTTCCCGGACCGAACATAGTTTAGGGGGTTGGAGTTCCTTGCATCATAGTTATGTATGACGCTAGGAATCACTTCTTTTGCGCGGAAATACTGTCCCGTACTGTAATTATGTTTTCAGTACAGGACAGTATTTATGTGGGGAGGCAGGGACTCCTAGCATCGTACATAACTAGGAAGCTAGGAACTCCGGCTCCCTGAACTGTGTTTGGTCTGGGAAATGCGCCCGACATACGGTCTGTATATCACGGACCAAACATGGTCGTGTGCATGAGGCCTTAGACTTGACAGGTCCTCTCACGGCACGATTTTTGTTCATAACAGGATCTTCTTACTTTTTCTTTGTTAATGCATTTCCTTTGATACTGTATATTTATTTATACATTTATTTATAAGAGAGAATATATATATACATATATATATATATATACACACAGTATGTGTATTATTATTATTTCATTTTCCATGTGTCAGCCCATTGTTTTATTACATCTTCCATTCTTTTCAGGAGACTTTTTTTTGCGTTTTTAATTAAATCTACAGAGCTATTTTCCTTGTTTCTCGTAACAACCTCCAAAGTTCAGTCTTAGAACACATTAAATAATAGAAATGTCCAGGCTCTGTGGGCGGTCAGTCCATTGTTCTGGGAACACCTGCAGCCTCTTTGTTTGTCTTGATCTGCCGAGCAGTGTCCTTGGGGTTGTTATCTTGCTGTAGAATTATTTTCTTCCAGAGGGGATTGCATGTGGTCAATACATTTGTACTTTCCCGTTTTCACAATGCCTTTAATCAAAAGCAAAGCACCAAACTAGATGTTGTTATACATCCCTGAACTTTCCGTGCTTCCCACCTTGTGTGACTCAGTGGCGTAGCTATAGAAGTCGCAATTGCGTCCGAAGCCAGGAGGGCCCACGGCACCCCACACCACATCTCTTTACAGTAAGGCCAGATTTACACGAGCGTGTTCAGTCCATGATGTACAGTCCGCAGGTCGGCTGCATTTCTCGGACTGAGCACACTTCAGGGAGCGGGGCTCTTATCGTCACCTATGACGCTAGATGTCGCTGCCTCGCTGCGTGAAAACTGTCACGTACTGAAAACATGTTAGTTATGACCACATATGGGGTATTGCCGTACTTGGGAGAAATTGCTTTACAAATGTTGGGGTGCTTTATTTTTTGTGAAAATGAAAAATTTTGAGCTCAAGCTACGTCTTATTGAAGAAAAATTATATTTTTCATTTTCACTGCCCAATTCTAATAAAATCTATGAAACACCTGTGGGGTCAAAATGCTCACTATGGCCCTAGATTAATTCCTCAAGGGGTGTAGTATTCCAAATGGAGTCACTTTTGTGTAATTTCCACTGTTTTGGTCCCACAGGGGCTTTGCAAAAGCGACATGGTGCCAAGAAACCAATCCAGCAAAATCGGTGCTCCATAAACACAAATGACGCTCCTTCCCTTCTGAGCCCTACTGTGTGCCCAAACAGCAGTTTATGACCACATATGAGGTATTTCCGTACCCCAGAGAAGTTGCTTTACAAATGTTAGGGGGCTTTTTTTTCTATATTCCTTGTGGACATTGTTTTTTTTTAGCTAAACTTACATCTTATTGGAAAAAATGTAAATTTTTTAATAAAATCTATAAAACACCTGTGGGGTCAAAATGCTCAGTGCACCCCTTTTTTGGGTGTTTCCTTTGTTTTTGCATGACAAGACCTCTTCAAACCTGACATGGTACCTAAAATATATTCTAATAAAAAGAAGGCCTCAAAATCCACTAGGTGCTCCTTTGCTTATGAGGCCTGTGCTTCAGTAATTTAGCACACTAGGGCCACATGTGGAATATTTCCTAAAACTGCAGAATCTTTTTTCTTTACAAGCAGATACATTTAAATTTAGAAAAATGCTAATTTTTGCACTTTTCCACAAAATTATGGTGTTTTTCACAATGAAATACTGAATGTATCAACCAAACGTACGATGTCACGCCCCTTCATTCAGCTGATTGGTGTGGGTGCCGGGAGTCCAACCCCCACCGATCTGATATTGATGAACTATCCTAAGAATAGATCATCAATATCAAAGTTCCCAAAAACCCCTTGAAACATTTGCTGCCGGATTCCCACACAGATTCCAGCTAATCACTGGGAGTCCTAACAGTAAAACACCCTTTAATCCACTTATCTTCAGGGGACCCGTCTAACAAAAAGATTATTCATAACGGTCATACAATTTAAATTGGCTGTTCGGATGTAGAAAATCATGGTTACTTTCCTCCAGGAACAGCGCCATATATGTGCACAGGTTGCGCATGGTATTACAGCTCAGCTCCATTGAAATGCAATAACCTTTGATTTGAAAACAAAAATAAATAAATAAATAACGTAAGGCTTTGGATGGAAACCTTGCAGATTTTTGCAGTGGTTTACAGCAGTGATCCTCAACCACCAGGCCGTGGTATCTGGTATCCACCCCAGTGGCCTCAGGAAATTTCGGGCGAAAAACTGAAGCAAACTGGTGAAGTTTTTTGCCGCGGAACGTCCGCTTCAGAAAACGGCTGAACATTTAGCCGGCTTCCTGGGATGACGCTTCTGCAGCTGCAGCGAGACTGTAGCGGCGGTCACATGGGATAAAACGTCATCCCAGGAGGCCGGCCCTCTAACATCATCCAGGCCAGCCTCCTGGGATGTTTCATCCCATGTGACCGCTGCTGGTCCCAGTTCCAACTGCATCTGCATCCTTAGGATGCAGATACAGTTGAATTGAATTCTGGAGCAAGAGTGACGGCCCCTTTCCCCAGCATTTACTCTGCCGTGAGCGGCTCGGTGCAGGCAGGCGTGATGTAGTGATTTTTGTGGGAGGATTTTCCGCAGCATAATACAGGTATTATAATACAGGTATAGGCCGTATTTACGCAATGTGTGAACTGGCGCTAGAATGGATCCATTGACTTCCATTGTGTTCCTCAGATTCCCTGTCAGAACGCTATTCTAACCACCAAAAAGAAATGGAAACCTGATGGAAAAGGCGTAACACAAGTGTGAACGGAGCTTTGGTAATACACATTGCAGAATAATACAAGTCATTTGCGCTCAGCAGTCCCATGTACACCGCTACAATCAGTGTATTCTATTATTATTACACAATGTTTTATCTATGGATGTCATTAAGTCGGGTTAGGAAATTATATCTTTCACACCATTGCTATAATATTGGAAAAGAACAAGTGATTTTTTTTTTTGATGATTACTCAAAAATAGATTATAGGCATTGCTGGTGCTGATTTATTTATTTTTTTCATCCTAAAAGACGATCTAAAAAATATTCCACATGGACATTGCTTTTAAAACGGTCCTTCATATAAATTACATTGCAGGTCTTGTAACCTGTGCCCAGTCACTCACTGTAATTATGTGTCCTAGAAAAGCATGTAGAAAGAAGGCACGGACAGAAAGAGTAGAACAAATTAACCCCTTGCCGCCGCAGCTATTTTTTCGGATTAATTTCTTTCTACCTTCATTTTAAAAGCCATAACTTTCTTATTTTTCCATGTATATAACCACAAAAAGTAGATATTTTTTTTTTCCACAGGGACAAGTTGTAGTTTTTTTGTGCCACCATTTATTGTACTGGGACAATGGGAAAAAAATTCTTTGTGAGGTGGAATGGGAAAAAAAAAAAAGAAGGGGATTCCTCCATAGTTTTTTTTTGGGCTTCGTTTTTACAGCGTTCATCATGCTGGTCAATACAATTAGGGTGAAACCAAATTTGTATTGTTTTTTTAAGGTTTTATTTGCTTTAACAATTTAGTTGTAAAGGTAGTAAGTGTTTCTTTTTTCTGAGAGCCATCATTATTATTATTTATCTGTCGATTGAGCGGTGTGTGAGCTTGGTTTTTGCAGGGTGAGCTGTTTTTATTGGTACCATTTTTGAGGTACATGCGACTTTCTGATCAGGCAAAAAATAGCAACTGAGGCGTTCTATATAATTTTACAGACACGGCAATATCAAATTATGTTACATTACTTTAGGTGAAAAATGGGAGTTTTTTTTTTGTATATTAAAAACTTTATTTAAAGAGACTCTGTCACCACATTATAAGTGCCCTGTCTCCTACATAAGGAGATGGGCGCTATGATGTAGGTGACAGTAATGCTTTTTATTTAGAAAAACGATCTATTTTTACCACGTTATTAGCGATTTTAGCTTTATGCTAATGACTTTCTTAATGCCCAAGTGGGCGTGTTTTTACTATTGACCGAGTGGACGTTGTACAGAGGAGTGTATGACGCTGACCAATCAGTGACCAATCAGCGTCATGCACTCCTCTCCATTCATTTACTCCACGCATAGTGATCCTGTGTTGATCACTATGTGCTGTCTTATACTGACATATTAACGTTACTGAAGTGTTTAGACAGTGACTAGACATTCCAGCCAGACAGGATGCGATGTCTATTCACAGTCCCGACACTTCGGTAACGTTTGTGAAACGTAGATATAGAAGCTTTTTTTTTGGTGTGTAAAGACAGACTAAAATTTAACTTTTTGGCCATTATGAGAAACACAACGTGTGGCGCAAACCCAACACTTCCCGTCACCCCAAGAACACCATTCCCAGTGAAGCAGGTGGTAGCAGCATCATGTTGTGAGGATACTTTTCAATCGGCAGAGACTGGAAAACTGGTCAGGATTGAAGGAAAGATGGATGGCGGTAAATACACAGCAATTGTTGAGGAAAACCTGACTCAGTCTACCAGAGATTTGAGACTGGGACAGGGCTTCACCTTCCAGCAGGACAATGACAATAAACATACTGCTGAAGCTGCACTGGAGAGGTTCATGGGGAAACCATGTAAAGGTCTTGGAATGGCCGAGTCAGAGCCCAGACCTCCATCTAATAGAGAATCTGTGGCGTCATGTGAAGACTGTACACACCATAACTTGGAGTTTGGCATTTTTGCCCATTCTTCCAGGCAAACCTGCTGCGTGCCTGGATGTGCTAAACTAATAGAGAAATATTCCAAGAGACTTCTATCTGTAATTGTGGAGCATCTTTTGCTGCAAAGTATTGACTTTTATACTTATGCACATTTAAGTTTTCTGTCTTAATGTTTGTGTTTCAGTGTGGTAGGCATGTTGTGTAAATCCATCGATACAAACCCCCAAAACTCTATTTTATTTCAAGGTTGTAATGCTACAACACATAATAGATACCAAAGGGGTGAATAGTTTTGCGAGGTACTATATCTATAGGTTAGTGTATTGGCCCATGCACTAATAGGTATGCCCTAACAGGAGATCTGGTCAGACAGCCCTGGGTATAGGCTCCATTTGCACCACTTCAGTTTCTCCCTTTCGAATACCGTGATCAGCGCTGAGGTTCCTCTGACCTCCGCCGTGTATTGAAGCGGTTACCGTGCTCCTGATCGCATGTACACTCTTTATTTGCCCACACAATCAATAGAATGAGTCTGCTCGTACTGATCCTGAAGCTGCCTGCTGCTACATCAAGCAGGTAAAATCCTACATCGTTTTTCTACAAGAAACATTTCAAAACAAGAAAACAAAATTTTAAACATCACAAAAATTTAATAGAGACGGCAGGCATGACTGTAAAAAGCCTATGAGCCTCTTCTATAGAATTTACAATAAAAGTTATTTTTAACATCACAATTGTTATCAGTTTGACAAATGCATGTTGTACTGAATGTGAACACGGAAGAGCACAGAACACCATCATCCAATGCTACAGTCTGAATGCCAAGCAATGTGTATAATATGATCAAGTTATGTCAAATGACTTCCCGCAATGAGTTCTAAAACAAAAAGGACCTGATGCCACAGCGTAGGATTTCAGCTACAACTGCTTCAATAGATCCGACCATGTATACCATAAAATGTTCATCAGGTATATAAAGATTGGTAAAAACGTGCCCAAAATGCAACAATTACTTCTAACCTACAGTATATACACAAGTCTACATGTAGAAAGGTACTAAACCAAACAGAGCATCTTTGACACACTACAAAAAAAAAAAAAAAAAAAAAAGCAGAGGTAGCGCAGCAGGTGATGCCAACTCATACATATGGGCAAAACTGAGAAGGAAACGGGTTAGACAAAATGTAAAAAAAAAAAAGTTCAGGCTTACTGCAAACCTTTTCTTTTTTGAGAAATTCTAAGTTTTATACACTGAGGAATTAATAACTAAGGCTATGTTCACACAGAGTTTTTTGACACGGAAACCACGCCGCAAAAACGGCCCTAAAATGCCTCCCACGTCTCGCGGGAGAAAAGATACATGTCCTATCTTCGGGCATTTACACCTCTGATCTCCCATTGACTTCAATGGGAGGCAGAGAAAGCGTATTTCGCAGTGTTTTATGCCCGCGGCGCTCAAAGGCCGCAGGGCAAAAATGCAGCGAAGATCGGCGTACAGGGAGAGGAAAATCTGCCTCAAACTTACAAACTGAATTTTGAGGCAGAGATTCCGCCTACAAAGAACTCTGTGTGAACATAGCCTAAGGCAGAATATACACATGCAGTTTTTGGAGCTAAGTAGTGGATACAAAAAGAGAGAACTATTACGGTAAAATCACACGTAACGTAAATACTGCGGATTTTCCACAACAGATTTTGTTGCAGAAAATAATCAGCATAACACAGTAGCAGGTGAGCGGAAAAATCTCATCCACACACTGCGTAAATGCAGAGCAGAAAAAAGCAGAAATTGACCTGCATTGCAGTACTTCAATCCCCAGCACGTCAATTGTATTTGCGTAATCGCTGCTTATTTCTTACGGGTTTTCCCAATTTAAATAACAGATATTGCTTTTTTTGCAGGGTAAAAGCAGCGACTCAGCCGTAAAAAACGCAACTCAGAAAAAAAAAACCGTATACTTATCCAGAATTCTGTTTCTTCATCCAGGCCGGTCTCCTGGGATGACTTTATGTCATGTGACTGCCGCAGCCAATCAAGGGCTGCAGCTCCAATGGATGAAACGTCTTCCAGGAGGCCGGCCTGCAGAGAGATGCGTTGCCATGGCTACGTATGACTTTTTTTTCTACGTGCAGTTTTCATCCGCGGACATTCCAGCCAAAAAAACATCAGTTTGGTGCGCTTTTTCGTCCGAAATTCCCTGCGGCGCTCAGGGTGGATAGGCAGTGTGCTTTTACGCAGCGTATCCGCCCTGTGTGAACATAACCTTAGTCTTTCCTTTATACTCCTTTTTTTATCCACTCCTGGCTTTGGCTAATAAAAACTGCATCAAATCCAGCTTTAGAAATCCAATCTACTTGTATAGCGGATCATGATTTTTGAGATTTTTTTATTTTCATCATTATTAAAATTGGAAGTCAGAATAATTTGCAGTAAAACATTTAAAATAATGCTGAGTAATGGACATTGATAGAACCTTCTAGCGCAGTATTGTAGAAACTGTACATTTTATTCAAGAGGCCGTTAAATGTTATTTAGGATTCAGTTCCAAGTCGTTGTTGTATTGGGATTTTGATTTATCCTGGTGTTGCCGGCACAGTAGCATTTCAATATTCTACTATTTTCAAAAGCAGAGCAATAAAGCAATGGCGTAATAACCTTGAACGCTCTTCAGCAATGGCATTTTCTCCACACCCAACATCTACTTACTTCTTAGTATAATCTCAATCTACCACCATGAATGAATAGCTGCCGGCAGTCCAGACCCGGGCAGGAGTTCGCATGTGATAATGAGCGAAGATCATAAATCACATTACACGGATACAGTCTGGCCGCAGTTCATGTCTGGAAATAACACTGACTACATCTCCATGAACAGCGGTCAGCTTTGTTTTCTCGACTACTAAACCACTTGAAAATGGTGATGTAGATTTGAATCTATCCTCTAATCCCTCACCAATATGAGGAGCTTAGTCACCCATAGGAAGTTGTCAAACAGTATCCCACCCCTGGAACCTCATCATTTAAGGAGGACCTGTCTACTCTCCTCAAATCCGGTATTTTTTTTTTTTACGCAAAAACTTACCTTTCCCATATATCAATTGTGGAGCATCCTTTATAACCAATCTGTTGCACCGTTCCGGTTTTACTTACTGGAAATATATGAGTAAGGAAAATGGTAACGCCCAGTTGTCAAAGGGGCATATCCCTAAACCCTGACACAGTCCAATCATCTCTGACAGTGTCAGACTGTGTAGGGACACACTTTATTTACACAGGGAATTGTAACACCCAGTTGTTAATTTACTCATACATACATTGCCAAGAGGAATAACAGAGGAGCAGCACAGAGTTTTCAGAAAAGATACTCCTGAATTGTTATTTCATGGGGAATACAACTATTTACTAAAAAACATTTGTTCATGTCAGGAGAGCAGACAGGCCATCTTTATATCTGGGTTCACACAATACATTTAGTTGTATTTGTGGTACTGAAGTAGGTAGGACCTGTTCTCAGAAGAGCTTTAGTCTCTCCCCTCTCTGCAATCCATTACTGATTTAGCAATGGAAACTTGCCACCAAAAGGCTTGAAAAATCTACCGACCAGCAGATTACGCTAAATGGGGTGATAACCAAAAAGTGTTTAGCATCGACAACGGATTGCATTTAGTCTTCATTTCTCAAAAAACTTCTATAGGACTCATTCTATGGTAGTTTTTGATCAAGTGTAGAATGTAACGTAAGAAGAGTTCCCTAGAAAAGTTTACCTTATTGGGAATTTGGCGGTTCTATTTTTGGTATACAAAAAGAAAGTTATTTTGGTTTTCCCTGCATTAAAACCTTCCATCACAATCCAAAAATAAGGGTCGGGTAAGGGTGTGCGCAGAGCCCTACATCTACACATTGTGGAAGGAAAACCACATTTGTCATGGCCATCTTACCTCTGCAATTTGCATCTGGGTATTCGGTACATACCGGCCAGCCACGTGGTACACAATAGGACAGCCGGGGGCTTCAATTCAAACAAACAAATGACGTGCATATTTTTCTCCTTTGTACATAACGCAATTTTAAAAGACTATATTACAAAGCAATGTAAATAAATACCAGGCAAGTACAAAAAGCTCTTATTTACAGTTGTACAAATGAACTGTATTCAGTGTAAATGTTGTGTGTTAAAAAGACACAATTCTAGTAATGCATTTTTACAGGAATTCAGTTAGATGATCCAATGCGTTGTATTAAAAAACAAACAAAACACCCACAAATTAAAATTCAAGTTAATGCAATACATTTTTTTGTGTGGAATTAAATATAGACAAACCCATTTATATCAAGAATGGCGTCTGTTAAAGTGCTGATAAACAATATTGTTGTGAACGTTCAGGAAATGTACTAAACATTGTTTAAAGCCTAAAGTCTCTGAAAACATTACAATGTATTGGCATTGCTTTATTTAAGTCTCTCTCCGGTTGCCATCACATATGTACTTTGTAGTCCAGAAGTCACTCATCCCTCCGCTGCTGCGTCAGGCTTCACTATTTGATATGTTATTAGGTATTCTGGGTATGCCTGCAGAACAATCAATATACATGTTAGCAATAGCTCAAACAGAAACTACAATCATTAACTTCGTGTGATAGACTTTTACACCGTTGCTTATTCATCAAGCAATTAAAGAGGTTGTTGGGGAATTTTAAAGGGTAACAAAACTTTTAAAAAAACTTTCGACATGTCATAAGTTCTGATTGGTAGGGTGTTATGGAGGCCCAGGTTGCTTTGATAGTGGCCTTCAGCTGGTCTGCATTGCTGGGTTTGATCTCTCTCTTAACAATACCCTATAGATTCTCTATGCGGTTTAGATCAGGCGAGTTTGCTGGCCAATCAAGCGCAGTGATACTGTGGTTATTAAACCAGGTATTGGCACTTTTGACAGTGTGGGCAGGTGCCAAGTCCTGCTGGAAAATTAAATCCGCATCTCCATAAAGCTTGTCAGCAGAGGGAAGCATGAAGTGCTCGAAAATTTCCTGGTAGACGCTGCGCTGACTCTGGACTTGATATAACACAGTGACCAACACCAGCAGATGACATGGCCCCCAAAACATCACTGACTGTGGAAACTTCACACTGGACCGCAAGACACTTGGATTGATGCCTCTCCACTCTTCCTCCAGACTCTGGGACGTTGATTTCCAAATGAAATGCAAAATTTACTTTCATCTGAAAACAGGACTTTGGACACTGAGTAACAGACCAGTCCTTGTAAAGGCTTAGGAAACCTTTGCAGGTGTTTTGTGTTGATTAGCTGATTAGAGTGTCACCATGAGACGACAATCTTCAACTTTTACCTAATATTCAAATTTTCTGAGAATACATTTGGGGTTTTCATTAACGGTTACCATAATCATCATTAGAAGAAAAAAAAATGCTTGAAATAGATCACTCTATGTAATGAATCTATATAATATAGGAGTTTCCCTTTTTGAATTGAATTACTGAAATAAAATTAACTTTTTGATGATATTCTGATTCATTGAGAAGGACTAGTATATAGCACTTTATAATTCATGTGTATAAAATATAACCACAAGTATTGACAGTAGTCCTGTGTGGTAATTTATTACCGCTATCGTCTTGTTCACTACAAAACATTATAGTCACTATAAATTCCCATCCCAAAAGACTCCACAGTTACCATATAACAGCAAAATATGGCTTGAAGCACACAATAAGTAATTACCTGTTCTCCCCTATAGATTACGTACTCCGAGAGCGCAAGCCCATTAACACTAGGACGGCCAGTGACTGAGTGATGACCAGGAGGAGAATGAGCCATCTTCATCGCACTGAACTGAAGGAAAGATTTCCCCAACGTCACTCGACAAAACAGCAGCTGTCTGTATAGGAGGAAAAAAAAATCGGAGGTTACACCTACAGGTTTCATTTTTGTACATTTTCACCTCTTGCATGATGGGTATTAGCAGATACGGAGTGTACAAGAGGAAATATGAACGTGAAGGTGCTTTTTCACACAATTTAAAAAAAGTGTTTCCCTACAGTAACATTTATGGTGCCATGTCCTTCATTTGCAGAGGAGAGGTGACTGCAAAGACACATTCATTCATTCAATTGTATTACATGGGACATACAGAAACGGGACAGTGCGCCCACCCAACTCTTATTTTATTCTTGTGGAGAGTTATTTCCATTACAATACTTCAGGGGTGCACAGCCTTTTCTGGTCTGATGGCCCCATTGTCAGACTGTACAACACCCATGGGCCACAATAAAACTTTATGGAGTATTCCCATCTAAAACCTTTATGGCACATCAACAGTAAATGCCAGAAACGTCTGACAAGTGAAGGTTCCATCTTTGGGACTCCCACCCATCTGAAGAACATGGGAACGACGGAGCATTTCACGACTCCCATAACCTACAATGGAGAGAGCAGCATGGATGCGTCCATTGTGTCTTTTCCTCTCTGGACATGCCAAACAGGGGATCGGGGGACACACATTCTCCTCTGCATATGCCATAAATATCTCAGACGGGAATACCTCTTTAAAGGATTACTCTGGGTAAAGCGGACAGGGCTGCGCATGAGACAGGGATTCAAAGAGCACCAAAGAGAGAATACCAGTTATGCTAAATCAGCCTGCCATCTAGTGGTCGAAGCAGTCATAGCACATTATGAGAGCATTTGAATGATCAACTTCTAGACCCCCTACACACGTATATTTTGTTGCAGATTTTGTGCTTGCTGCAGAAACTACCCCATTTGGATGAATGAAATGATTTTCAGTCACAAAAATTTCTGCAACAAAATCTGCAGCGTGTGCATTGGGCTTTTCTGATTATAAACTTAGTGGTATTATGGTCAAAAACATTTAGCACCTACCCTCTGCATAGGCGATAAATGTCAGATGGGTGGGGGTCCGACCACTAGGACCCCCACTGATCTTTGGAATAATAATCTCTCAGCTGCACAGCCTGGCAAGGAATGTTTGAATGGAGGGGCGTGCTTGACTGCCACTCAATTCAAACTTTATGGGACCGATGGAAACAGCCAAGTGCGGTCACAGCGGTCAGACCACCACTTAATCTAATCTCATATCCAGTGGATAGGCGACTAATATTTTTGACCGCAATACCCCTTAACTAATGAATAAAACATAATATAGAACTTAAAATTCCTTCCTGTGAAGTCAAAAGGGAAACGGTTCTGGTTTTCTTGTGGATTTGCAACAGAGATCTTATTATTGCACTAACTATATAAATGGCTACAGTACGTGCACTCACCTATGGCAAACATAACAAGAACGGTCTTTATGAATTGGGCATCCTGTGCCTCCACCAATGCCATAAACATACTGGTTGCTTTTTGATGAGTTTTCAGCAAAGTAAATACCGGCTCCAAACATGCCACCAATGTAAGCATGCCTTTCATCAAACCCCTTGTGAATAATGGCATTTACAAATGGAGAACCTGTAAAAGATTAGGCACATCGTAAATAATCCATGTTGTAACCTATGCATATACATTTAGACCATTCTTAATGTGGTTCTTCCATCTGCACCATCTCTCCTCATAACAAACCCCCTTCAACTATCACCGGATCATCATGGCTCCCTGGTGAGACCGGAGTGGAAAACCATGTAATAAACGGTCTAGTGGAGTCTGCCAGAGTGAGAGTTGCTCTTTGAGACCCCCTCTGTGTCGTTAATTTGTCATAATGGGGCACAGTGAAGGGGATTACAAGATGGGATGCTGCTTTTAATAATCTTGAAACTGTTAACACCTAGGGTTGCATGATACATTGAAATATCGATTCTGTGCACCCTCAAACGGTTCAATACCGTTAATTCCTGTATTTCGATACGAAGTTGTACGGCCGCACAGCTTTGTATTGTAACACATGAATTTAGTCAGTGCGGGGCTGCAGTTGCCATTGCCCCAATCCTGACAAGTATGCACGGGGTCAGTATGTTTTGATGTGGCAGGCGCTGCACTAATGAGCGCTGGTACCGGAGACAGAACATAGTGGGCGCACTGCAAAACAGCCCCATGTTCTGTCTTCAGTGATGGCGCCACCGATTAGTGCAGCGCCGGTCGCATCACTCCATGGGGCAATGGCTGTGTTACAGTCTGACCTCTCCGCTATTCCCTTGAATGCTGCGATCAAAGCTGACTGCAGCATTCAAAAAGGGAAAATGAGAAGGAGGATGCCCCTTGGATCGCGTCACAGGGAATCCCTGTGACGCCAATGAGGGAAATACCATATATGGGCAGACAGCTTACGGTCCATCGAAGGACCCCAGGGCTGTCTTACCATGTTTCCTGTTGTTAGGGCATACTTAGGTATGTCCTAACAACTGCCTGTGTACTAGCTGTACAACGGCTAATGTACCGGCATACAGATATATGCTGGTACATTAAAGTTTAAAAATAATAAAATAAAAGCAATGTTAAACTAAAAACAAAAAAACACAACATTTTTTGCAATAAACATTAAAATAAATCTCAATACATAAAATATACACATCCGGTATTGTTGCGACCGTAATAACAAATTTATAGCGTCATTTATGCTGTTTACGCTTATTATGAAATAAAATAAAAACTGCTTTCACTTATTGTGAGGCACGAGGGATTATGAATTTTAAACCTCCATGTGCCTCACATTAATACTAATTAACCCAATCATGTACCTCACACATTAACCTAATGTTGTCCATTATGCTTGAGGAACATGATGGGGTTAATTACTATTAATGTGAGGCACAAGGAGGTTCAAAATTCATCACACCACGCGCCTCACATCAGAAAACGGAAGAACTTTATTATTATTATTGTTGTTGGCAAAGTATCGTTTAGGTAACGAGAATCGCAATACTACACAAAGTATCGGTATCGTGACAACCCTACACACACCTAAAATCAGTTACTGATCAATCACTCAAGTCAGTACCAGCAATAGTGCTGGTATTGAATGTCTGCCACCTGGAAGTCTAACACCGATGGTACGGAGGACAAACTGAAGAAATGTATCAATGGCTGCAAATATTAGCAGAGTGTTCACAAATAAATGGATTGTAAGTGCTGCGTACAAGTGTTTGGAACTCATTAATCTAGAGAACATACAGCCAATAATTAGTAATCCTCTTATTAACTGCATGTAATTAAAAAAAAATGTTTTAAAAACGCAGCAAAACATGGAAATATGTAACAATCTGACTGCATAGTTCACTAGAGGTTGCCAGGTCAGCAGATCTAGAGGGAAATCTATCTACCTTTTAATATGGTCCTCATATCCCCCCCAGATATACCTTACACTAGATGAGAACATGCCCGATGCTTACCGTGAAATAGCATTCTTTCATTAGCGTGATTATGGTTTTCCTCTGTAACTTCTTTTCTCCGGTGAGTGTATCTTTCCCACAGCTTTTTATTGCATACCTTCTGAATCTAGGGAATGACAGTTACAATGACGTTTTACTGATCCAGGTCTACATCACGCACAAAATGACTCAAGACGCATTACCTTACCTTTAAGATATTATATCTGTTAAAAACCCCACCGGCATGCCCCCCGTCTCGATGTTCTTGAACGGTGCTCTGCATCTAGATTTCAAAGCAAAAATAAATAAAATCACAAGTTGCACTAGAAATCCTAGTCACATGTTGGAACAGAAAGCCTCAGGGTTTAGGGCATGCTGTATTTTTGCGGTGTGGCAAATAAAGTACATGTACCAGCATGTGTGTTTTGGCAGCATTTTTGATTGGGAGCAAACTTTAATAAATAATGTGCTCGCTATTTACAAGTGTGGCCCAAACACTGGCAGCAGGCAACGTTCTTGTGGAGCTATGAATGTGCCACAGATAGACACACACCACCAATATGGCTGCTGCTTCCCAGCACCAGTGCAAGGATCTCTTTGCATATAAGAATTTTATTTTCATTTTGAAGGGTCCACTGTGGATATAGCAGGTGACTTCACATAACCCTTCTGGGTTTTTTTTTCCTTGTAAGTAAATCTTCATAGATTATAAATGAATAGGAAGGCATGAGAGAATCAAAAAGCAAAAGAAAAACAATTTACCTCTTCATTCACAGAAAGAAACTCTTTATCATCTGGAGTGAGGTCGATTAATATAGTCCCACTGTTAGCGTTGTTCAGTGTCAAGTACGAATTCAAGCCTAGAAGGTAAAATCGAGCTTATAAATCCTTGGACGTGAAAGACTTTTGCTGATAGAAAGTAGAAAGCTTTCTCCCCAGTACTCTCCTGCTCTGCAACCATCTAGTTGTTCAAGATGACACCGTATGATACTGCAAAATTATTATATGGCTCAACTGTAGTCTGTATCTGCAGTATTCAGTACAAATATTGACCTTGGCATCCGCTCATCCCGCACAGTCATTAGAACTAATTGCAAGCAGAATTTACCATGACTTTAAAAAAAAAGGGTTATCCACGGACCTTAAAAAAAATAAAAAATAAAAAAAATCAACAAAACCTGCAAACACCGCATGGCTACTTGCACTTTGACAAGCCCAAAACAACCTGACTTAATGCCAGAGCGGCTTGTCATCTTCCGGTAATGAGGCAGGACTTGCAGCTTCAGTGTAAAACTAAAAGTCCCGGCATCCCTTTCTTTCCTCTATCCTCACCCACATTGTGAATGTGCATGGTAGTGTCCTGCCGAGAGAGCAGAAGCGGTCATGTGATTTGATGGCGTGGGCAACACGGAGACCCCTCTCATCACGTGGGCCTGTGCAGACGCGTCATCGCGGCTGAAGGAACTACAGGACTTCCTGGAACACATGACTGTTCTCAATCAGCGAATGGACGCATTTCAATAAGTATATTAGTAAGTTACTCGATTACTCAATATAGATTGATTAGCATAGAATTTTAGGCCGCTGGATAACCCCTTTAAACCTGTAAAGCACATTCTCCACCACCACAATTAAATCAACAATAAACATATTGAACCCGTTTTCTTCCCAAAGGTCAGACTTTGATGACAACTGAAATGTTAAAGCGCAACTTTGCATTAGTCCATATTAGTCTAAACTTTTCACTTGACACAAAAATAAATAAAAATGTTACCTTGTTGACCTGATATAAGCCTCTCCACACCCTTTATGATTTTATGTCTATGCCCATAAGCGTTAATTCCGATTTCCTTGAATTCTTGGTGTCCCATTTCAATTAAGACGTCCAGTGTTATCTGTAAATAGACCATACAAAGAATTTATAACCTGTATGAAGGGAAGAGTGAATTGAAATGGCATATTTTTCTGATACCAGTAAAGAGATGAGTGGAATAAATGTGTGAGATCTACTAATCCAGGGGAAGCAGCCAGGTTCGCTGTATCGGTGCTATACACTAGCGGTTCTGGATGCATAGTAGGCCACTGGGAGCATGATTGCACTATTTCATGCCTCTGCCGATCTCGGAAAAACGAGTATTCATTTCCTGGTCGTGTGGATAGGTGATAGAAGTGAGCATGTAAATACCTTCTGCACTAAAGGGGTTTTACCATCTTGGACATCTATGGAATATCCACAGGAGATGTCATAGATGTCCAATGGATGAGAGTCCCACCTCTTCGGACCACCTCCGCTCCGGTCCCTAGAAAATTCCCTAATTTGATTCCATTTATAACAACTACTGCCTATAATTAAGTGTCGGTCTCAATGCAACGGTGGGGTCTTTTCTATCTATG
The DNA here is from genome assembly GCF_050947455.1 of Rhinoderma darwinii. Classification (NCBI taxonomy): domain Eukaryota; kingdom Metazoa; phylum Chordata; class Amphibia; order Anura; family Rhinodermatidae; genus Rhinoderma; species Rhinoderma darwinii. The sequence continues at coordinate 49,602,660 of NC_134697.1, read as the reverse complement.
ACTGGCTGTATAATAGGCTCATTTACTGTAGAACTTGTATGGTAACAACAATGTTTTCTGCTTTATAACTTACCAGCTCTCTTTCAAAGATGTCAATTAAGTGTTCAAGTCCAAGGTTCCTTAAAAACTGACTGATACTAAGATCAACTCCAGCCACTTCTAAAGAGAGAAATGCAATACATATATCAGTATCTTGGCAATGGAGTCTAAACCAGTCAATGAACAGTTTTTAGGTAAAACGACTAAACGGTGGTAGTAATTAACTATTTCAAACAGATAAATATGTGAAGCAAACTAAAGAAATGTCATGTGTAGTATATAGACTACCGGTCAAAAAAGTTTTAGAACACCTCCATTTTCCCAGTTATTTTTTACATTAACACAGTTCTAGTACAGCAAATAACCTGAAATGGTTCGAAAGTAAGTTACACAAAAATATGCATTTTTAACCTCAAAACGCAATAATGCACACGACCATGGAGCTAGTCCGTAATTACAAACCCATTCATTTCTATGGCCGACGGACACCGTCTCGTATATTTGCTGCAGAAAAGCTCCACAAAAGTTAGAACATGTCCTATTTATTTTATTGCTATGGACCCACAAATGCGGGTGGCTGTTCGCGGCCGTCAGTACCCGTAATCACAGAATTTCCGGTCGTGGGGCTTCAGGGTGCGAGACACCAACGATCAAACATGGAGGAGGAAGTGTGATGGTCTGGGGCTCTTTTGCTGGATCCAGTTACTGGCACACGGGACAAAAAGGGCTACCACAGCATTTTGACGCGCCATGCAATACCCTCTGGTGTACACCTACTTGGTCAGGGGTTCAGACTACAGCAAGACAATGATCCAAAACATACTTCTAGGTTATGTCAGAACTACCTAAGAAGAAGCTTTTGACTGTTCAAACAAAGTTAATTCACTATTTTTAATTATCTTAACTTGTTTATTTCTTCTATGCTTTCATTTCAAAGTACATTTGAGACATTAAACTGTGTAAATATCAATAAAAACTGGAATAATTGAGGTTCTAAAACGTTTGACCGGTAGCGTACATTATGTAAAGGATTATCAACTAAAGTAAATAAAAAGGTTAAAGCTGTTTTTCAGTCAATCAATTGATGGCCTATCCCCAGGATAGGCCATGAATATCTGATCAGTGGGACTCAACTGTCGTCACCCCCGCCGATCAGCAGTATTGAAGGGTTCTCTGTGCTTGAAAGACTCTGACCCCCACTGTTTATATATTGATGGTCTATCCTGAGAAAAGGCCATCAATTTCTCATGACTGGACAACCCCTTTAGACTTAAAAGCATACTTTCCATATGCCGTTTACTTCTATTTGTTGTGTATTCCTAGTAAGAGACTGCAAAATTCCTCTTGTCTTTTTTAACTTCTGTAGTGGAAACGCTAACAGGTGTGGCTATTCTACATTCACCAACATTGTTCACACAGCCATTTACCTTCTTTTTTCTCTAAACCGTCAGCTCCCTCAGCAACGTTACTGTTTCCAGATGGTGCATCAGTGAAGCTGGCAGCCAAGTTGTCAAAGCTGCTGGCAGCAGAGAGGGTTGGCGGACTAGAGGGCACAGATGACAAAACTCCCACTGATGGGTTTGTGGGCTGGGAAACACTGATAACTTGAGGTTTATAAAATGTTGGTAGAGCAGTTGAGGGCATAGCTGCGGCAAGGAGGGCCCGTACATCATCAGCCTGGTTAATGAAAGAATTACAAAATTCAATGTAAATTCAGCTTCCTGGGTTTAAAAGCACACAAGCCGGATGTTAGCCTGTCCTGTTGTAACTTAATTCAGAGTTGATCGGTAAATAGTTAAGGGGTAATGAGCAACATCTTAGGCCCCATGCACATGTCCGTATTTTTCATCTGTAATTACAGACCCATTCCTTTCCGCATTTTTACGGATGGGAGTCCGTGCCGTAGAAATGATAGATGTTCTTTTTTTGTCTGTAATTACGGCACGGACTCCCCATAGAAGTCTAAGGGCGCTTCCGTAATTACGGATGCATTTCTAATGTTACATATTATTTGTGGTTTTCTTCTTTTTGCAGATCCGTAAATATGGATGCATTACGGACTGTATTTACAGACACCGTTCCCCGTATGCAGATTATTTACGGATGACTATAAATGACTATGGATCAGTATTTTCGGATGGATAAAATCTGTCGTGTGCATGGGGCCTTAATGCAAGGATAGACAGAAAGAAATAGCTGTACTTGTTATTTATAAAACACTTACTGCAACCAAGTCTAATGAGGCTTGTCCCTCTTGATTTTTCAAAGTTGGATCTGCCCCATGTGCCAACAGTAGAGCACACAGCTGAGTTCTTCCTTTCTGAGCAGCTTCATGCAGTGGTGTGAAAGCCCACTTGTCAGTGGCATTAACACATGCATTGTATTTTATAAGTAAAGCGGCAAGGTCCACATGCTGCAAACAACAACATCTTGACTGGTTAGTAACACAAAATTTATATATAATGCACAGTATGAACGATTAATACATGTAGAATCAGATCAATAAACTGTATGAAACTAGAAACCCTTTCATTCAGACATTCACTATATGTTGACACCTAATAGGCAAAGTGATCAGCTAATCACTGCGGGTCTGGCTCCTGTATTTGCTCTTAGTATCGGGGGCAGCTGCAGCTGGCCACACATTTATGAATTTCTAACCTCAAACGCAATAATGCACACGACCATAGATTTAGTGCAGGCCATTTATTTTATAAGCCATCTAATATATGGATGGACTGGGTCCACCAGAGAGGGAGACACTCTTACATAGAAGCGCTCTCCTTTAGCCCATGCAAGTCTATGGAGAGGGGAGGGGGAGAAGAAAAAAAAAGAAAAAAAACACAGACGTGCCGTAGCTTCCGGGTAAGTTATGTCTCACCCCAGTGTTGGATTCTCAGCTACACTGCTCATTTACGGCTTTATGATCTCCTCCAAGCTGCTGCTGCTTCTATATACACGCGATAGAAATAGGAGAGCAGGATTCTCCTCTTCTATATGCGTGTGCAGTGAATAGAAGATATGATAGCAGTTAGGCTCCGCCCACTAACTCAGACAACGGAGAATTAGAGATAGAGCCAACAGAGGGGAGAACTGCTAAATAATGCCACATACAAGTCATATAATGGCCAGAAATATCGTTATTCCTCATGTACACACACGACAGCTTATTCGGAAAAGACACCTGAATAGTTACGTACGCTTTAAAATCACAACATACCCCATAAGATGCTGCATTATGCAATGGGATTAGTCCCCCTTTATCTTGTGCATTTACATCAGCGCCATAATGTAGCAAGAATTCTGCAACTTCTAGGTTATTGTAGCCAGCTGGTAAAGACAAATACAGACAAGAATTTCATAATTAGAGACAAGAAAATTGGTGGTACCTTAATTAAATGCTGCTTAAACATGTACAGAAATTAGGTCAAAGTGAAGGATATAAATTTAGATACTGCACATATGGAGGCGAATTCTGGGGGACAACAGAACTACTGTCTTATGCCCATGGGCAGAAAAAAAAGGAGCTCACCAAGAAGCAGTCACACAGCAACTTAAAAAATAGGATATGCTTTACAAATAATAAATACTGACCAGCTAAATGTAACGGAGTAGAATGCCTGCCTTGAGTATCCCTGCAATTGACATTTTCCAGTGTGCACAGTTTCTTAACTCGAGCAACACAGCCTCTTTTAGCAGCATCTAATAAGGCAATATCTCCACGAAGAAGATCTTGAATGTCTGTATCTCCATCCTTTACCAGATCCAACGGAGTATTACCATCTCTGTTCTTCTTTGTTGAATCCGCTCCATGCTATTTATATGAGAGCAGAAAGAACATTTTAGAAGTCTAAAGTAGTGTTTTGCTTTCTCACTACATCATGTTGAAAAATGATGTGGACACAACTTGCAAATAAATCCACTCTATACGTAATTAACTAAATATGTACAGGGGAACAATCTCTTTACTTCTGAGAATAGATGGTATGTAGATCCTTCGAGGCTATGGACACCTTTGACATGGAAAAATCAGCACAGCTTCATTCCTGTACTGATATCTCTCTACACTGATAACCCTTGTGATTCCGGGTGTTCTTTTCTCCTTATGTTCACTCTAATACACCCTGATCTGGCATGTAAAACCTTCTCCCCCTAAACGCTGCTATCTCTAACACGGAGGGAAACAAGGGGGGAGAACAGAGAGAGAAGATAATGTCAACTGCCGACAGGAGCAGTGTTCTGTCGATCTGCTAAGGGGGAGAGCAGAGGTCAGCCCCTGTCATGAGCAGTGCTCTCTTTCATTTACATCTGAATTTGCAGCACAATTAAAATAGGTGAAGGAGTTACACAGACTCTACGCAGCAACATGGTAGGACATTTCTAAAAAGGTTATTTAGAAAGTTGCATTTAGTAAGCAATTGAACAATAAGGCCCCATGCACACGAACGTGCTTTTGCGGCTGCAATTCCCCCGAAAATCCACGGGAGAATGGCGGCCCGATTCATTCCTATGGGGCCATGCACACGACCGTGGTTTTCACGGTCCGTGCACGGCCCCGGAGCCCAGACCGCAGAAAGAACGGGCAAGCCATATTACGGCCGTGTTCTGCGGTCTGGGCTCATTGAAAAGAACGGCTGTGCAATCACGGCTGTGCACATGGCTATGGTCGTGTGCAGGAGGCCTAAAAAAAAAAAAAGAATTAAAAAAAATTGTATATATATATATATATATATATATATATATATATATATATATATATATATATATATTTCAGTGCAAAAGGTCTCCATGACCTTTAAGCAGTTCATGACCACCCATAGGCGTTTTAACGGCGGTCTCTAACGGGCATTATTCTGAGGCATTAGCCTTTTTATGGCGCTGCATCTGAATAAAGTATGCTCTCAGCCACCGGAGGGCTTGGAGCAGACCTGTTCGACCCCTCAGATGCGGCGGTCAATAGCGGCAGTGGTTTTAGAGGCAGAGGGCTCCCGCTCTTTCCCCATCGGTGTCTATGGAAACTGGGGGCCCAACAAACGCCCCCAGGTCTGCCTCCAGTAAAGGGAATCGATCGGCTTTATGCTGGGAACCGCAGGGGGGAATACTGTGAAAAATCTCCTGAGAAAGGAAATGAAATGGATTGTCACCTTAGACACATTGTCCCCAAGGGGTTTGAACGAAATTATTCTGTTTAGGACTAATACTGTTTTTTAATTTGTTGCTAGTGTCGAAATAACGGATTTCTGTAGAAAGCGAATACCGAAAAGGTCTGAGCTATATGGAACAGTGCCTATGATCATATATGCTGGAGGATATGAAGTTACGAACAAAATGCATGGCTGTATAGAATATATATGAGTTGTATATGTATGTCGTTTTTTGTATGTATAAGCGGTCATACGAGTAATGGATTTGTATATGTATGTCCCTACCCTCCTTTTTTATATAATTGTATGTGTGTATAGAGATTTTTTCAGATTATGGGTAGTTTATGCGCGTATATACATTTGAGCGCTCTTTTACTGGGCATAAATGTATATCTATTTATATAATTGTTTGTGGCTGTATGTGTACTATTCTGTTCACTTTTAGTGTTATATTTTGATATTTAACTATATATCCTTATACATATGTATATTTATTGAAATCACTATGGGTTTTTGCTATTATGTATTTATTTATGTGTTTATTTTATGGAATGAAAATGTCTTATAATTTATTGTAAATATTATGTACGTATAATTCGGTGTGTATGAACTAGTTTTTCACCTTATTTTTGGATCCAGGATGCTCATTTGGGTCGGAGCCCGTGATTTCAGGTCGGGTTTCCGATTGAGATCATCCACGAACCCATTAACCTATAAATGTGCACTTTATATTTATTAATTACATTAGGGTCTGGTCCGGTTTGGCCCTCTTAATTTACATATTTATTTATTTTTTTTAACACATATGGTTTTTACATTCAGAATTGGTATAATTTTATTTAATCAATGAATTTTTTCTATTTGGACTAGCTGGTGGTATAGTGTTTGTCCTATTTTGTATTATATAATAATCTTTTATGGAACTTTAATATATGGATGGTATTTAAGTATTTATATAGTCATGCATTTGACATTAATCTATTTATTTAATGAATGATTTATTTCTGCCATTTTTGTTATACTCATATAAGGACATTCTGATATAATCAGGTCTATTTCATGTGTACGTACATGGATTTTTTTTGCTTTTTAGAGACTGGTACCGTGTTTCCCCGAAAGTAAGACAGTGTCTTACTTTCTTTTTATCCCCAAAAGCCCCACTATGTCTTACTTTCGGGGTATGTCTTATATTGGAAAAAAATTGTCGAATTTTTTGTTTTAACCATAAAATTAACATTTATTAACAACCTGAACAGTATTGTATTCACCACAAAACAGTTTTATAAAAGGAAGTGCCAAGAATGTCTTGTTACAACATTGCATAACATGTAAAACAATGAAAAACGGTAAGAACGAACAGTGGAATACTGGAAGATAAAACAGATTTATTCCATGACAACCATGTCATCATCCTCAGGAATATCATCATAAACATCCACACTCTTAGGTTCCTGTGGATTGCGGGGGGAGGTTTCTTTGGAGTAGGGACGTGCCCGAGTAAATTTGCATAGGCGCGTCCTAAGCCATCAAACAGCTCATGTGGGCACAGCAAAGTGCAAACCTGTACCTATACCTGTATCTAACCCAGTGTGATACAGTACCACCTGCTGTATTTAATCCAGTGTTACACCTGCTGATACCCACTGGGTTACATACAGCAGATGATACCCCAGTATGCCAGTGTGTATGTTTTACTGATGTATGATTAATACTGTGTGCATTACCGTATTTTAAGCAGGAGGCGGCATTGACAAGTGCAGGGGACGGCGCGGTGACGTATGGAGAGGGGGGCGGCGCGGAAGTGGGCAGGAGGCGGCAATACCCCCGTGTTTCCCCGAAAGTAAGACATATGTCTCACTTTCGGGGTACGGCTTATATTAGCCGACCCCCCTGAAACCCCCGATACGTCTTACAATCGGGGGTGTCTTACTATCGGGGAAACACGGTACTATAAATGACACTTTTCCCCTATTGATAGTACGCTTCGTGTTTCACTTACTGGGTACTAGATGGGTGCGCGTGCGGGTCGCGTGATCTCCTGTGCGTCAGACCGGAAGTTGTCTCTAGGTCTGAGAAAGAGTCCTGGTTTCCAGGTACAACTTCCGGCCGTGACGCGGATGGTCTGACGCATGGAGATGGGCGTGATCTGCCATGCGCCGGCAAACATCACCTCATTTGGAGGTGTACTTAAGAGGGGAAACACTAAGCATACTTCATCTCCTGACGAAGGAAGCGAAACGTGCGTCGAGATGGTCCTCGGATCGGAGTGTGCTCTTTTCACCATGTCTACCGTAGGTAAATGAACAGCCCATTGATATATTGATGTCATCTTTCATACTTATTGAGTTATATGATAGTATTTTGCAGTTTAAAGTTGATCATTCTAGATACCTGATCTTCTGGTTTAACTCTATCACACCATTACATTGGTGCAATACTGTTAAATTTCATGGCTATTACCATGGGACTTGGTGAACATTCCCATCCGGGGTGTTTTTAATTTTTTGTGTTTTAAACGTATGTTTTTTTGTGGGTAATTTTTCCCGTATCGGATAATAAAGATTTATACATTTTATTATTCTTGTTGTCTACTTGATGTTATTTATACATCAGGTATATTTTTGGATTTTTTCTGCCTCCAGTAAATGCCTGCAAGGCCATGCCAGAGTCTGCTTACACTGACAGGAAATAATACACTGCAACACAGAAGTATTGCAGTATATTATAAAAGCGATCAAATGATCACAGTGTAGCCCCCAAGTGGAACAAAAAAAAAAAAAAAAAAGCTTTATAATAACCCCCCTTGCGGTACAAACTAGGAGAACTAGAACGAGTGCAATCCAAGGAAGAACGTCTGGGGGCCTGAATGGATTGTGGTGCCTGAGAGAGGTCAGACAATTGAGACTAATTGCTGAGGAAGGCGTTGTAAGGCATCCATGGTGGCCGGAGAGGCGCGGGCGAGATTATCAACCGTCTGGGTGAGGGAAGCCGCCCATTGGGGGGTAATATGCTCACTAACCATGGGAGCTGGGAAATCCGGTGGTGGTTTAGATGGAGGGCACTGAACACAGACTGGGTCAGCCTGCCCAAATGGAAACTTGTCAGTCGTCTTCAGGCACAGCCTGTCACCCCTTAGGAAATCACACACATGAGGATGCCGGGCAGCCACACTACAACTGCCAGTGCTGTAATAATAGGGGACTGGGTGACCAAGGCAGGAAACATCCACCAGATAGTGGGGCATCCACGGATATGGGAAGAACATCCACCAAAATAGTGTGACTTCCTTCCGCCCAGCGCCCTCAGGGGAGTAACCAAGTGGAACACACGAGGAACTCACCCTGCACCTGAAAAATTTTTAAAAAAAATCTAGCTTAATTCCCTGAAGTGCAGGACAGGTCTGCCTCCTACGGACAACTAGGCTAAAAACTGGAGTCGAGTGCTCAGAAGAGGGTATAGCCCACTGGGGAGAGCCACACTATGTTTACCTAGTGACTGCGGCCTATACCCATTGCACTGTGTCTCCCAGTGAATACTAATGAGAAATTATACATTTCAGAACTGTAAATATCTGAAAACTGGGTATGCAGAGATTGTAGTTAACCATACGTTCGAGGAAAAGCTATAGGGCGACTTAAAAATCTCTGAAAATAGAGAATAGTGGGCTTCATTTATCAACACTGTCTAAAAGAAAAAAAAATGGCATCGTTATCCAAAGCAAACAATCAGAGCTCAGCTTTAATATCTTAAAGGGGTTTTCCAGAAGTAAAAAATTACTTTTAATCAAACTAAACAATAAAAAACATTTAACTTTGTAATGTACTTACGTTTGATTAGCTGGCTGTATCGTCGTATCCCCTCTTCCGTCGCGTGACCGCTTGTCCATGTAAAATTTGCACTTCCTGTGCATACCCGTCCATTCGCGCCTAACTTCCGGTTTGCGGTTTTCACAGTGTACGGTTACGTCATAACTGTACCACGTGTTTTCCCCATCTGCTTAGAGCATGCGTGGTCTTCAGCAGCAGTTTCATTGCGCATGCGCAAGTTTTAGTATGTGGTATCGGTGTGCACTGTGACGGCCGTGTCTACTGTAGCTCGCTCTCTCCTTCTCCTCCTCACAGTCCGAAGCGCATGTGAGGAGGAGGAGGGTGTTTATTTGGTCACTGTAGGAGCGTAATCCCCAAGCCCGGGTTTGGGGATTCCGCTCCAGGAGAAGTCACAGACTTCACTGTGTCCATATATGGACACAGTGACTTCTGAAGCGGAATCACCGGCGAATTGGCCGGGGATTCCGCTCCAGGAAAAGTCACTGACTTCACTGTGTCCATATATGGACAGTGACGTCAGTGACTTCTGAAGCGGAATCCCCGCCGATGTGGCCGGGGATTCCGCTCCAGGAGAAGTCACTGACTTCACTGTGACCATATATGACAGTGACGTCAGTGACTTCTGAAGCGGAATCCCCGGCAATGTAGCCGGGGATTCCGTTCCAGGAGAAGTACCTCACTTCACTGTTCATATATGGACAGTGAAGTGAGGGATTTCTCCAGAGCCGTCCCCTACAGGAAAGTAGGGGGGGTGGCATTGCCTACAGTGGGGGCTATGTGGCATTACCTACAGGGGGGGCTATGTGGCATTACCTACAGGGGGGGCTATGTGGCATTACCTACAGGTGGGGCTATGTGGCATTACCTACAGGTGGGGCTATGTGGCATTACTTACAGGGGGCTGTGTGGCATTACTTACAGGGGGCTGTGTGGCACTGCCTAGAAGGGGGATGTGTGGCATTGCCTACAGGGGGCAGTGTGTGGCAGGAAATTGACAAATGAAATTCATCCGTTTTTAAAACGGACAAGGAAAAAAATGGGTACAAAACGGGTTAAAAGCGAAAGCATGGCCCGGAACCGAACAGATGCAAACCGGCCGAGAAAACTGACCAAAACCGCCGTTTTTTATAGGCCGACACTCAGACCCTCTCGTGTGAATAGAGCCTAAAGGTAGTTGATGACGCGCCGTGTCTTTACACAGTCGAAAGTGCTGTCTTAGCAAAGACACGGAGCGTCATCAATCACAGAACACGCCCCCTCCTCTGACAATCTCGTCGTCCACACCTTCTCATCCTTCTTCACACTTGTAGTTCCCGCACTGTGTGTGTATATATATATCCATATAAATCTATAATTTTGTGTGTGTGTGTATATATATATAATTTGTATGTGTGTGTATATATATATATATATATATATATATATATAATTTGTATGTGTGTGTATATATATATATATATATATATATATATATATATACACACACACACACACACACACACACACACATATATATATATATATATATATACACACGCACATACACAAAATTTGATATGTAAAAATATATATAAATAGTGAGACACACTAAGGCCTCATGCACACGACCGTAGCCATGTGCACGGCCGTGATCTTTGGGTCGACCTGATCTTTGGGTCGACGTGACACTCCCAAAGATCACCCGCAAATTCGCGGGCCGTGCACATGGCCGCGTCCATTATTTTCTATGAGCCTGGACCGCAGAACACGGCCGTAATAAGACATGTCTTTCCGCGGTCCAGGGTCTTGGGCCATGCACAGACCTTGGAAACCACGGTCTTTTGCATGGGCCCATAGAAGTGAATGGGGCCGCAATTCTCTCGTGGATTTTCGGGGGAATTGCGCCCACAAAAGCACGTTAGTGTGTATGGGGCCTTACATACATTTATAGTAAATGATGTAAAAAAAAAAAGAAACGTTTTACCATTGTTTGGAGTAGTGTTTGGTGTTGGCTTCACTGTAAGGCCCTGTTCACACAGTTATTTGCAGGCAGAAAATTCTGCCTCAAAATTTCGCTTGAATTTTCAGGCAGATTTTGATCTGCCTCCACGCCGTTTGCCACGATTTTCGCCCGGGGGCATTGAGCGCAACGGGCAAAAACGCTGCGAAAAACGCTTTCTATGTCTCCCATAGATGTCAGAGGGAGGTCAGAGGAGTAAACGCCCGAAGATAGGGCATGTCGCTTCTTTTTCCCTCAATGGCCGCGGGCAAAAAACGTGGCAAACGGCGTGCAGGCAGGTCAAAATCTGCCTCCAAATTCAAGACAGAATCTTGATGCAGAATTTTCTGCCAGCAAAAAAACCTCAGTGTGAACAGGGCCTAATACAGGATCTATTGGAATAGATCCGGCAGCAGGTGAGGTAAATGTGCTGACTGGATTGTGTGTACCAAGATGTCTGACTTAGGTGGAGTGGGCAAACTTAGGGCATGTTCACACGGCCTATTTTCGTCCGTTTTTCGGGCCGTAAACTCCCGAAAAACTACCGAAAAATCCAAAGCAGAACGCCTCCAAACATCTGCCCATTGATTTCAATGGGAAAACGGCGTTCTGTTCCGAGGGAGCGTTTTTTGATGTGTTTTTTACACATAAAAAAACGACCGCGAAAAGGAAGTGCAGGAAACCTCTTGAGACGTTTTCCATAGACTGTAGTGAAAAAAGCTCCAAAAACGGGCGTAAAAAAAAACGCAGCGAAAATCGCGATTTGCACAAAAAACTTCTGAAAATCAGGAGCCGTTTTCTCTTGAAAACGGCTCCGTATTTTGAGACGTCTTTGCCTGTGAACATACCCTGACATTTATCAGGTTGTGGAAGGGGCGGGGGAGGGAGATGGCTGCCTGTACTTAGATCAAGGATAGATGGAGGCACAAAGGATAATGATGATTATTACTGTGTTAGGGCTTATTCAGACGAACGTGTAATACGTCCGTGCAACGCGTGTGATTTTCACGCGCCTCGCACGGACCTATATTAGTCTATGGGGCCGTGCAGACTGTCAGTGAGTTTCATGCAGCATGTGTCCGCTGCGTAAAACTCACGACATGTCCGATATTTGTGTGTTCGCGTATCACGCACCCATTGAAGTCAATGGGTGCGTGAAAATCAATCGCAGCACACGGAAGCACTTCCGTGGTATGCGCGTGATTCGCGCAACAGCAGTAAAAAGTATGAATGAAAACAGAAAAGCACCACGTGCTTTTCTGTTTACAAACATATAAAACAGTGTCATAATGATGGCGGCTGCACGAAAATCACACAGCCAAGCATCATACACGGCTGACACACGGAACGGTTATGTACCTTTTGAGCATGTGTTTTTTGCGCAAGCAAAAGGCACACGCTGGTGTAATCCGGCCTCAGACAGTGTGCAGGGAGGGAGGAGCGTCTGCCTGTAATCTGTAATTAGAGCAGGGAAGCTACTGTAGCTACTTACCTGCGAACGCCGATGCTGCTGCAGAATCAACTGTAGCCTCTGGTGCCGATGTGTCCTCGCTCGTCTGACACGATGCAGGACCTGTGAGTGACGTCACAGCGTGATCTGGCAGAAGCTGGGCGTTCTGAAGAGAAGTGGATGATACTTCTCATCAGAACGCCCAGCTAGTAAAAGTATTAAAAACGCCCCGATGTACGCACATAATACACGCCCACTTGGACTTTTACTTTTAAACACGCCCACTTGGACTTTTTCAAGCCTCATTTGCATAACTACAAAAATGGTCATAACTTGGCCAAAAATGCTCGTTTTTTAAAAATAAAAACGTTACTGTAATCTACATTGCAGCGCCGATCTGCTGCAATAGCAGATAGGGGTTGCAAAATCTGGTGACAGAGCCTCTTTAAAATCAAGCTATACTTCAGAATGTTAACTTGAACCATTAGATAGACTCAGTGTGTACATAAGTCAATATGTAATGCAGTAGCTTGAACTACAAATATGTTCTATACAGTCAAGAGTTTCTTTCTGCTGATGAATGAGTGTAGAAGATCTGTGCCAAGCAGAATCTTAGACAAGTTAGATTATGTAATGAATAAGATCTGCAAAAAATCACCAGAATTTATTTTTTTCAAATACATTTTAATTTGGAACTCTTAAATATGTAACTAAACGTTCAAAAAACGTCTGATGTCATAGTGACACGTTAACGTTTTGATCGTTGGGGGTCCGAGCAATGAGACCCCCACCGATCTTTAAAACAAAGAAGCAGAAGTGCTCAGGTGAATGGTGAGCCGCTTTGTTTGATAGGCTAAAAAACAAAAACAAAAAAAGCAATCTTGACATCATATAGTTTTGCACCGTCATACCTGAAGCAGTAGCTTGCAAATCTCATATTTCCCTTTTGCTGCAGCCTCATGTAAAGGTGTAAATTTCCACAAATCTGCAACATTAACAACTGCTCCATGTTTAACAAGCAGCTCTGCTACCTCATAGTGTCCATATGAACAGGCATTGTGCAATGGTACTAAGCCCCTGAAAGAAGAAAAACTAAAAATTACACAAATTGGGGTGTTGGGAGGGGGGACGACAACTTCAAAAGAAAACATTTATGCCAGCTGGGAGATTTTTTTTTCTGCTGCAGGTGTTATACTTTGGTTGCGCATACGGCACTACTAAGCATCCATGACATATGGTTTATATATAGTGTTAGCATATATAATCTGCTATGGGCCCATACTGTACCTCTGAATGGGACTCTGGATTTTTACTTGCCATGCTCCATCACATGCCATATTTGCAGTGCATCTAGGGCATCTCACTAAGGCAATATAAGTGGCATTTGGAGTGCCGATGTGTATGCAACAAGTTAAAGGTTTGTTTTACAGGAAGAACCAAATTTAGAAAAAATTGCTGTTTAATGTCTAAAATACAAGCAACCATAGACTAAATACAAAGAGCACATCTGAAACCAACATAAAAAATGTTTCTCAATGTAAAAGTGTAAAGAAACAAAACAAAATGGGGACAACTCTGTCCAAATGTGATGCACATGATTGTGGGTGCCATCCTTGATAAGCCTGGTAACCGCTTACCCTTTATCTTTTGCATGGACGTCAGCACCGTGTTGCAGCAGGTACTCCACTACAGCCACTCGATTATATCCTGCAGCAAAATGAAGGGGCGTAGACTGACGCCCTTCTACATCTCTGCAGTTAAGCATATGTGCGTTACAGAGTTTCTAGAAGAGAGAAAAAGGCAATTTTTACATAAAACCCTGACACAGAAATAACTGAACAGTAAATCGCCTGTATCAAATAAAGATATTTACAATATCATTAGATCAAGTCCAAAGGAAGCTGTTCTTTACCATTAAAGAGGACCTGTTACTACATCATGTAAGTTGAACGGTTTGATGAGCTGAATAGCTCTGTCTCGTTGATTCCAGCGCTATTTTTCCCCGACCTACCATTCCAGAGATATGACCCACTGTCGCAAACACGACCCCCTCTATGCTAATTTGCTGTAGTTAGCCAACAGGGGGTGAACTACCCTCAAAGCTGCGTCGCACTGACTGGTCAGTCGGCAAACTACAACAAATCAGCATATTGGGAGTCAACACAACAGTGGGCCATATATCTGAAATGGGTGGGTACAGAAAAAACAAAAACAGCTCTCGAATCAGGGAGGCCGCGCAATTCAGGTCAGATATCCAGTTCAACTCATGTGACAGTGACAAGTCCTGTTAAAAAAGTTATAGCAATTTAGTGGACTAAATTAACTTCAACCCAATACATTTTTTACAAGACAACTGATAATGTTCAAAAAATAATTATCCCCTTTTGCTTATATAGCAGCAACATATTTTGCATCACTGTACATGAGTTATCACTCACATCAGACCCTTGTCCGCAAAGCAACACTGCAAACCACTAAGTAAACCTTTACAAAGTATAAAATAAGTGTTACTTTAGTATGTACGAAATGTATCCCAATAGACATGTGGTTCAATCTAACGCTCCAGAGCTCACAACACAGGTAATATTCTACAGAGGAGACACGCACAACCACTCACTTTTACTATTTCTAGATCTCCGGCTTTTGCCGCTTCCAGCAGCTGTCGATCTATATCGGTATTATTGAACGATAAGCCTTCTGGTAACAAAATAAAAAATAATGAATGCAAAGCACTTGCTAAAAAAGCCTTATTTGAAAGTATTACAAAACAAAGCGAATAACATATAAAAAACAAAACAAAAAAAAGTTTATGGTAAAAGCATGAAATCAGTACCTTGTAAGAGTTGTTGCACACTCTCATTCCCCATTTGAAGGGCATTAAAACCCTGTAGTGATAGAATTGCTGGGTCACATCCTGAGTTCAAGAGAATTCGGCAGGTTTGCAAATGGCCACAATGGGCAGCACGATGGAGGCATGTCTGCCCCAAGTTGTCCAACGCATTCATCTATCCATAGGAGAAAAAAAAACAAAACACATACACCGTTAAATGTTAATAGCAATCACTAGATAAAAGTTTATGAAGAAAACTATAGACATGTATAATGTTAAGTATTGCACATTTCTTTGGCGATCACGGGAAGCAAATATCACTCGCTCCTTGTGCCATGGCGGCTCGGTGAATCCTCACTACTGTGTGGCATTTAATCATTATAGACAATCTTTACAGCAGACAACTCCTACCTTTGCCTCGTGTTTCAGCAATACTTCTACAACATCATTGTGGCCCTTCTCTGCTGCAACGTGGAGCGGGGTTAAAAAGCTTTTGTGGGCAAAAGAAAAAAAGATTGGATTTTTAAAACTACTTTAGATTGAGTGAATATAGAAATCTTGAATAGAACAAGACTTACTCTTTGGTTTTCTCATTCACATTCGCCCCTTTCCTAAGAAGCAGGTCACATGCTTGTTTCCTCTTCGGGTATGGAGATGTTGCAGCAAAATGCTATAAAACATAGAATACATAAAAATATAAATACTTACAGAAAAACAGCAATTCAATAGTGTCCTGCCAGTAGTCGCTTGAAGAGTAAAATTCCTTTAATCCGGCATCAAATAATCTAGAAACTCCGATAATCTCTCACTTGTCTCCATCACACGACACAATAAAATATATCCATAAAACAGATACAAAACTGTTTTTAACTGTATACCAATCGAGTGCTTAAAAAAATAATATATAATAATAATTAATAATAATATATTTTAAACACAACAAGGGAGTTTGTGCCTTAAAGAGGCTCTGTCACCAGATTTTGCAACCCCTATCTGCTATTGCAGCAGATCGGCGCTGCAATGTAGATTACAGTAACGTTTTTATTTTTAAAAAATGAGCATTTTTGGCCAAGTTATGACCATTTTTGTAGTTATGCTTCCGGACTTGTGCACTTGGACCAGCGGCAGCAGACGGAGCGGACGGAGCCGCGGCGGCAGGAGCAGGTAAGAGATTTCAATGTATGTTCGTGTTTGTGTGTGTTTACTACTGTATGTAAACCTACTACACTGTGTGTTAGCTCAAAAAATGGCGACACACAGTGTAGGAGGTTACACCGTTCAAACCCCTCGTTTATCCCGGCACTAGCCAGGATAAAGGAGGGGGGGATGCTGAGCGCTCACTAGAGCGAGGGCTTTTTACCCAATTTTGCAATGCTGCAATTTTGGGAATAGCTCCATCTAGTGACCAGAAATGGGAAATTTTATAAATTAGAATTAATTTATAATATTTCCTGACTCGTGAAAAAAATAAAAAAAATGTGAACAATGTTTAATCACCCACACACTAAATGTTTAATTTAAAAAAAAACAACATGTTTTTCTGGCAACACATTGCCTTTAAGGCTCAGAGCCCATTTTTCAGATCTGACATATTTCACTTTATGTGGAAATAACTTCGGAATGCTTAAACCTATCCAAGCGATTCGGAGATTGTTTTCTCGTGAGACATTGGGCTTTATGTTAGTGGTAAAATTTGGTCGATATATTCAGTGTTTATTGGTGAAAAATAGCAAAATTTTGTGAAAATTTGAAAAATAGCATTTTTCTGAATTGAAACGCATCTGCTTGTAAGACAAAGGGTTATACTACACAAAATAGTTACAAGTTCACATTTGCCATGTCTACTATAGGTTGGCATAATTTTTTTGAACATTATTTTATTTTTCTAGGGCGTTACAAGGCTTAGAACATAAGCAGCAACTCATATTTTGAATAAAATCTCAAAAGCCTTTTTTTTTTTTTTTAGGCACCAGTTCTGAAGCTGCTTTGAGGGGCCTATATATTAGGAACCCCTATTAAACACCCCATTTTAGAAACTAGACCCCTCAAAGTATTCAAAACCGCATTTAGAAAGTTGATTAACCCTTTAGGTGTTTCACAGGAATTTAAAGCCAAGTAGAGGTGGTTTACAAATTTATTTTTTTTGTCAGAAAATGCTTTTTATTAAAAACATTTCTGTAAAATAGGTTTTACCAGAGAAACGCAACTCAATACTTATTGCCCAGATTATTAAGTTTTGAGAAATATCCCACATGCGGCCCTAGTGCGCTAATGGACTGAAGCACTGGCCTCCGAATCAAAGGACCACCTAGTGGATTTTGAGGCCTCCTTTTAATTAGGCACCATCTCCGGTTTGAAGAGGTCTTGCGGTGTCAAAACAGTGGAAACCCTCCAAAAGTGACCCCATTTGGCAAACTACACTACTCAAGGAACTTATCGAGGGGTATAGTGGGCATTTAGATCCCACTGTTTTTTTGCTGCATTTTGTGGAATTAGGCTGTGCGATTGAAAATCACATTTTCCAATAAAAGGTAAGAAATTTTTAATTTTGACAAGGAATAAAGGACAAAAAGCTCCCCAACAATTGTAAGGCAATTTCTCCCGATTACGGCAATACCCCATATGTGGCCATAAACTGCTGGTTGGACAAAGAGCAGGGCTCAGAAAGGCAGGAGAGCTATTTGGCATGTAGATTTTGCTGGATTGGTTTTGTGGACGCCATGTTGCATTTGCAGAGCTTCTGAGGTACCAACCAGTACAGAGGAAACCCCTTAAAAGTGACCCCATTTTGGAAACTAGACCCCTTGAGGAATTCATGGGGTGAATGCAACTTTTTGATCAGCTTTTATTCTATTTTTAAGTGGCGTGGTGACTAAAAAACAGCAATTCTACTATTGTTTTTTATTCTATTTTTTTTTTTTACTGCGTGCACCGTGCGCTATAAATGACATTCACTTTATTCTGCGGGGCGATACGATTATGGTGATACCAGATGTTTATAGTTTTTTTTTATGTCTTATGGCGTTTGCACAATAATTTTTTTTTATAAGAAATCATTTACTTTTTGTGTTACCTTATTCTAAGAGCCAGAACTTTTTTTTATTTTTCCATCAAGAAAGCCGTGCGAGGACTTTTTCATCTCTTTTTATTCCATTTTTGGAAGGTAAAGTGACCAAACAATTGTGATTCGGTTATGGTTTATTATTATTTTCTTCTATGGCGTTCACCACGCGGGATAGATAAAATACTTTTGTAGTTCAGGCCGATACGGACGCGGCGATACCAATTATGTATAGTTTATTTATTTTTATTAATAATAAAAGACTGATCAGGGAAAAAGGGGGATTTTTATTTTGAAAACTTTTTTGTTATATTTACACAACTTTTTTTAAACTTTATTCATTTATCCCACTAGGGGACATGAGGGCAGGAGGCCCTGATCGCTATTCTAATACACTGCACTACATGCGTAGTGCAGTGTATTAGAACGGTCAGCTACTCACTGACAGCAAGCATAGTGGGTCCTGACTTTCAGGACCCACTAGGCTTCCGTAGATGGCCGTCAGCGATCATGTAGTCGATGGTGGTTTAACCCCTAAGAAGCCGCGATATTGAAAGCAGCTTCTAAGGGGTTAATCAACGGGGACAGAAGTTGTCACAGCTCCTGTGTCAGGAGGATGGCCAAAATGGCCATTCCTCCTGCGACGTGCTATTCCGTCACTGAGCGCGAACGATGCACTTACCATGACGGAATAGTATGTAGTGGAGCTCAAAGTGGTTAAAATATACCAGCTGAATGTGTTTACTGGTGGGGGAAGATGGTGAGGGAGGTGTCCCCACCCCTCTTTCACCTGAACATAACTTCACAATACAGAAGTCAATTTTCCCCAAATCCAAGCAGTGGATTTTATTCAGACACTGGTTGTTAGGGTATTGTTGCAAAAATTTCTGCCACCAAAAATAGATTCCATTCATCTGCATGGAGTGGTTTCTGCAGCACGTGCATTGATTACTGCAAGCTTCATTCAGAGGAGTGGGACAGTCACAGACATTTCTGCACTAAATCTGACACGCTATGGCAGTGTGACAAATTACCACGGTTTTACAGGGGACCCCTCCCCCCCCCCCCAACACCACCACTCAAAATCCCCTTCTTGAACACATTTTAACTGCTTTTTTATGGAAAATGCTGAAGATAAGCCTGTTTTCCCTGGAGTATTGCTTTACTGGGAAGAGGGGTTAGACAGATGACCTGTGCATAGCTTACTGCATAAAAATGTGGAATCTGTGCTTTTTCATTCTAGTCTTTGACATACATTGATTTTCCAGGCTAACAGAGGCGTGGGGGGGAATTCTCTCATGGGAAAAAGTTATAATAAATAAAATGGCAATGCAGGTGCTTTAAGGGTATATCCACAAGCACAAGATTTGGTGCAGACATTTCTTCAACTGTCCCATTCTTATGCATGGGGCTTGCAGAAATCTATGCACATGCTGCAGAAACAACCCCATTCACAGGATTGCAGCAGATTTTTCTGTTGCAGAAATCTCTGCAATGAATCAGTCATGTGTGAATAAACCTAAAAGTAATACAGCAGATAAAACCAAGAGCGGGTTATATTATATTTGAGAACATTTAACTACTTGTATTTTTTCTTTTTCTTACCGATGTCAATCAAAAAGACAAAAAAGATACTATTAGTAAAATCTGGCTATAGTAAATACGTTTTGAACAACGAACACCAAAATAAAATTTTTCAAAAAAAAATAAAAATAATTAAAAAAACATGCATTTGATGATTGCTTTTTTCTCATCAGGCTTGGGAGACCCGTCCTCTTGCTTGTCTATTTTGATCAAAGGGAGAAACATTCCCCCAAATGTTCTTAGGGAATGTTTCCCTTGTGTGGAGATGCTCCCTTTGATCTATACGGATGTGCAGGGGAATGGGTCTTCTGAATGTGAGAGGCATAAAATGGCACTAACGCTATTCCACTAATCTATTAAGGAGGTTCCCCATCGGAATATATTTTTAGAAAAATCTTTTTTTCTACCACAGCCTATGGAGAGAGAATTTAAATCATACTCCTATCTCTTGCTGCTGTTTTGACCATATTTTTGCAAAAATACATTTACGTGGAGAACCTCTTTAAAAATAAACCTATAGACACCGGAACGGAGTTCTAAAATTATAGATGTGCGCTCAAGTCAATATACCTTGATAGTACATAAAAATGTACTTCAATATATATTCTGCTCCCTTTATAAAAACATATTGATTGGGAGATTTACCAGTGCCATCTCATGAGTCTGAGGATGTTTGAAGTTGACTATTTCCAGTGAGAGGTGCTTCTTGATGCGAGTGACGTCCGCTTCCCTTGCTGCGAGGAGCAACGAATGACCTTTAAATTCATCTGTGTGGGAAGAAACCGCAAAAGAATTAGACCAAAAAAAAAAAAGCGAGGACCAGGCTATATTAGGCCAACAAGATGAGTCAAGTATTCCCCTTTATACAGTGTATATACTGGAGTCCATAAAAGGAACATGTTTAAGAAGTCCCCTATGACTTGCAACTTCAGTAAATTGGGTGGGTGGTTCATTGCATTACACTACCAGGAATAAAAACCTAGAGAGTCAGCTAAACCTATACGGAGATCACACACCGTCAGTACTCACATGCTAATCGCTCCTTTAACTGTGGCGTTGGTGCCAAATCGATGGCACTTTTATTGTGACAGTTTAGCATGTGGGGATCTGCTCCATAACTAAGCAAGAGGGAACACACTTCCACACGATTCTTAGACGATGCTTCATGAAGAGGGGTAAACTGCCAGAGGTCCATGGCATTTACACAGGCACCATGCTGCAAGGCAAGAAAGTTCAGGTGACGTTTTATTGAAAATCTTCATATTCTGGTTGATTTAAAAACCAGTTGGCCTTTGACGGTGATAAGATTATAAAGGAGTGGGATTACGTTTCGGCTTTAATGGGATTATGCATCGGTCCTGTGTCTCAAGCGCAGATCTTTTTTTTTTGTGTGCAATTACATTACGCATAGTGTAAAAAAAGAAGGGTCATGTCAATTTTATTGAAATTAAGGAGGCAAAAAAAATGTTTTAAAATAAAGGTAATCACTAAAAATTCTGCCTATAAATTACGTTGTGTGAACATAGCCTAACAGAAGCAATGAAGCTGTGCTAAAGCGGTTTTAGAATTGATCCTGACGAGCCCTAATAACTTTAATGGGGTTCGTTAAGAGTTCTGGAATTTTTGACAGCAAGAATAGCGCTGAAGACGGCAGTATTTATGCTATCCAAAATATCTAAGGCCAATGCAGGCTCTGAACGTCGGGGTGAACCGTGCCTAAGGGACTGACACATGCCTTATTCAAAGATGATTTGCACAAAAGATTCAACGGGCTGCGATTAATATACCCTACACGATCTGCAAGAGTTATAGCGGCTTGGCCCCCGGGAGAGAGAGCTGCCAACTTTATTTTACAGAGCAGTCAGTCCTTGCGGCGCTTCACTATGCTCTTGGCGACGCTGAACACCAGGAGACAGCAGCACTGCATTGTGTGTTTGCCAATTGTTCAGCAGCGACAAACACAATGAAGCCCTGCTCTCACCAATCAGCGCCACCAACAGCATAATGAAGCGCCGCTCTCTCCCTGTGTTCAGTGCCGCAAAGCACACAACGGTGCTGGACACTAGGAGAAGGAAGTGTGCCAGCAAACCATGCCCCACGTGCCGGACGTGGCACTGCTGCCTCAGGTTGCTGACTCCTGTTCTAAGGGTATGATCAAAGGTTGCAAATATTAAGTGTGGATTCCACACCAACATCCTGAACCAAAATTTACAGTACACTGCAAGTGAATAGCCATTCACACGTAGTGGATTGACGGGCATGTTACAGATTTTTCATGCCTGTTATGTCAGGGATTTGCCACGCACTTTCACCCTTTGCAATGTGAAAACGAATGGCAGAAAACACCCACACCATGTTAAAAATAAAACAAAAAAAAACATAATGGCCTGTTTACACATAGACTAGACAGTAAAGGTTAGATATGCTCAGACACAAACAAATCCTACCAACTATTGCCAAGTGCAGATAAAAATGTTATTTATAGTTGATCAAAATTGATTTTGTATACAAATAATTTATTGTTAGCAGTTCTGCTCATCCTAGATTTACAATGCTGCAGACTTGCCTCATTGAAAATGGCAGAATATATACAAACGCGAAATGGCATCAAAAACTCAATCATTGCTTGAGCATCCCAACCTGTCATTGTTACGTGTAAAGGGGCCTTTAAGGCTATGGACACATTTTGCTCTGACATTATGTATTGTTCTCGGTTCACACCAGGATTTTGCACCCTGTTAAAACAAAACCGTTGGCTCCTCCTATGCAGGCTATACACACCCCTTCTTGGAAGAGAAGAAGAGCCCCAGTAGAAAGGCATCAAAAAAAAATAGATCCAGAGAGAAAATTGAAGCAAATGACCAGAAAGTCCAGGAAGAACCACAAAGAGAAAGCGGGATATATGTCCCCCAAAAAATCCAAAACGAGAAAAGGATTTCACAGCAAGAACAAAAATCTACCTATTGTTACCATCATTCATATCAAAAAGAGTAAGAGCTGCCATGAAACCAGCCTAGTACAAAGCTGCCTGCAGTATCTGGCGGCCTAAAATGGCATCTGAGGAGGTCAAGGCATAAAGAGATCAGGTAACACTACTCAACATTGAAACTGCAACACCTATCAAAAAAGCTTTTGGAATTGTGAAAATTAGATGTAAATGATAAAAAATTAGGAAACAAAATATTCCAAACATCTTGATTTATTCAGTATAGAGTAGGAGTGCCACACACAGAAATACACGCACTAATACGCCTTGGCATGTGATCAATGAGGTTATTAATGGTTGTCTGATGAACGTTATGCCACACTGAATGTACTTGGGCACGCAAATAAAGATGGTCTGCTGGCAACACTCTTTGCAATTGCCGACCAATGACGTCCCAAATGTGTTTGAAGTCCGGAGACGCTGCAGGCCATGGTAGCACGTTAAGGCCACGAAGGCTGCTCACAGTAGCACGAGCAACCTGCGGCCTGGCATTGTCCTGTTGAAAAATGGCTTCTGGGACACTTTGTAGAAACAGCTGTATCACTGGTCTCATGATCAAATCAATGTAAACGCCGAGCTGTTAGTGTACCTGAAATGAAGACTAGGGTGGTTCGGCTACCGTACATCACACCATAATCCCGGAAGTAGGACCGGTGTGACGTTGCCTTGTGAAGGCCACTTCATGTCATTGCCCACGCGGTCTCCAGACCAATCTCCGGCTAGAATTGCTTCCGAGACAAAAGCGGGATTCATCGCTGAAGAGGCGAAACCTCCATTCCAGCCTCCATTTCCATCTTGCTGTTCAGCCTTTGAGAGCAGCGGCTTGCAGACAGCGGAACACCTGTAGCTGGAGGTCTGGCTTGTAGCCCAATGTCGTTCAAACGTGTTCTAATGGTTTGTTGCCACCCTAGGCTTGGGACATGATGTCCAATTTCACTTGCAGTATAGAATGGATCACTACGCACAACTCTTACAATTGGATGATCCGTCCATGCAGAGGTTCGCCTCCACGCACCTCTTGCTGTCATTCCCGTTTGTTGTGGTTCTCCCAACCTCTGGGACACGCAACATTGAACCATGCTGACATCTTGGCCTAGGCGCGCAGAGTGATAAACCAAGGTATCTCAGTTCAAGGATTTTGTCCCTCTCAGTTTGCAACAAGTGGCGATAACTGGCACGTGCAAAGAAGAGAAGGCTGGGGGGAAAATGAGGTGACACGTAAGGAGGGGAGCAAGGTGATGTAGAGGGAAAAAATAAAAATAAAATAAAAAAAATTATATTTTGAACCCCAACACAACCTCTGAAAGCCAGGCATCGTTCAAACGGGCAAGCCAGACCCCTCTTGAAAGGAGAGGAGCAGTCACCGTACTCGAGAGGATGACTCGAGTGGGGGGGGGCAAACCTTCGTACTAGGTAGCTTTGCTAGAGGAAGGTCTGGAATTCCAAGGGTGAGGTTGCCAAGAGAGCTTTAGTTTAAAATATGTTCTTCTGGCATTTTTAAGGACAATGAGGTTTCTTCTCTGCTCAAGTATGCAAAACTACTAAAAAGAGCGAAACCTTTGTGGTCGCCTGGATTGTGGTGGACAGCGAGGACGATTCTGCATAAGAAGAGAACTCTTAACCCCAATTGCTTCAGCCATGATTCCAAACTTTTTCCAAAGAGTCTACATCCAGAGAAAAGTAGGCTAGTGAGAGCATACCTGGAAGCAGCGTCTGTGGCCCAGGGCTTGAGCCAAACGGACAGACAATGTGCCATTGAATAAGAACTGTGGGGAAGGTGAGGAATAGGTGGTTGGACTGCGGATGGAATACTTAGAAGACCAGTAGACGCTAATAACACCCATTCGGTAACCTCGCACTAGCGTGGCGCCCACGGCTGATGACAAACCTGATGTGAATGGGGAAAGGGAGAACGAGAAATAGACCCTTCTTTCCATCACCTCCTGTAGAGGTGGAGAGAATTATAATTTTTTTTAACTAAAATAAAATGCAGAAGACCTGCCTATCAAGCTGTGTCTGCTACTTATGGACACTGAGCGGACACGAATTAGCCTAGTGCCTGGAGTATAGCCTGCATTGTAGCCAATACTTTTTTTTTATGCCTAGTGTCAGCCTCCTAGTGACAGGGACCTGTACTCCATACTGTTGTGTCCCACAATGATACGAATCAGAAACTATTACACAATAGTGCACGTGAATATTTGAATATCTGATCAGCCATCCTGAATTAGCATCACTCTAGTCTATAGGTTCTGGTTGGTATCGAGGCTTCATATAAGAGAATAGGGTTGAGCTGCAATACTGGATATAGCGCATGATTTAATAGTGATGCTGTTTCTGGGAGAAAAAAGGAGACAATTTTTTCTAATGTCCGGCAACCGTTTTGACATCCTTACAGTGGAACAATTATTTTTTTAAAAGGTATTATTTAAACATTCAACATTCTGTTAAGTGAACCAAATGGAATCATTACCTTTACAAGAAGTTCTGTCACTTCGTAGTGGCCGTACGAACAAGCATTGTGAAGTGGCACCAAATCCCTATAAACCAAAAGGAAAATAAGGAATTGTCTCAATATACTACAAGAAAAAAAAACATACATATTTATATTAGCTTTATGGTAGATTAAACAATGCAGAGCGAGTATCGTTACGTATTATCTTCGTGCCCAAGTTGTCTATAAAAACGTTGCTATTCTCAGGCTTTCAGAGAATATATATTATATACACATACAGACACCATATATTTGGAACTATAAGACGCAGTTTCTATCTTACAATGTGAGCTGTAATCTTCTGCTGCATCTGATCTCCTAAAGGCAAACAGATGCCAGGAGCAGGAGACTGAGCTCCCGAGCTTCAAAAGGTCCTTGCAGTGCAGCGTAATGGAAGCAGCAGGTCCTGTGCGGTGTGTAAAAGATCTGTTATCTTCTCACTGAACAGTCACATCTCACACAGACTTATGTCAAATCTGACTGTTCAGTGAGTAAATAACAGACATTAGTAAATACAGCACAGCAAATCCGTGCATGTCCTGATCTGAAAGGACCTTCTAGCCTCGCCCCCTCCTGTCCTATGTAGAGCAGCAAGAAGATAACACCATTAACCCCTGCCACTCCACACCTCTGACGAGAATGGGGCACTGTGGCTGGCATAGTGTTGGGGCACTGTGGTACCCTATTGTCTCAATATTACCCAGGAAATTTACAGTTAAAAGGCAAAACCTTTTTTTTCTCCCCTATCATGCTACAATTTATGGGTGCATCCTATAGTCAGTAAAATACGAAATATAATTTTTTATACACACACACACACACACACACACACACACACACACACGATTCCTAGTCTTTAGATATGTGCAAAAAAACAAAACAAGCAATCGGAGTCCACAACATACAGAATGGCAGAATTTTGTTAACTCTTCATAGAAGTCAAGCAAGGATTGAGCTAAAGAATAATGATGCAATTTGGTGATATTAAGCAGACCGTGAAACCACGCGCAATTAAAGTTTCTTTAAAAAAAAACGAAAAAAAAAAAAACTTTAGTCGATAAAAAAATGACAATGGATACAATACATTGGAATTACAATGTGAACAATTACTAGTATTAGCTGGATCACTCAGCGCATCTTAGGCTTTGTTCACATCTGCGTTGGGGTTCCGTCAGACCTTTCCGTCAGTAGAACCCACAAACTGAAACCAAAGAGAAACCATAGCTTTCCGTTTGCATTACCATTGATTTCAATGGTAATTATTCCGTTGCTAACGGTTTCCGTTTGTCTCAGTTCCGTAAGGTTTCCGGTTTCTTGGTGGAATAGCACGCAGTCAACTACACTATTTATTCCGCAAAAAAAACTCACCTGGTATGGAGACAAACGGAAACCATTAGAAACGGAAGAATTACCATTGAAATCAATGGTAATGCAAACGGAAACCTACGGTTTCTCTTTGGTTTCAGTTTGAGGGTTAGGGCCTGTTCACATCAGCGTTGGCTTTCCGTTCCAGGGTTCCGTCGGGTGAACCCCGCAACGGAACGTCAAACTGAAACCACAGCTTCCGTTTCAGTCACAACTGATATCAATGGTGACATTGCTAATGTTTTCCGTTCGTCACCATTCCGGCAGATTTCCGTTTTTCCGACGGAATCAATAGTGCGGTCGACTCCGCTATTGAATCCGTCGTTAAAACGGAAACCTGCCAGAATGGTGACGAACGTAAACCATTAGCGATGTTTCCGTCACCATTGATATCAATGGTGACTGAAACGGAAGCTGTAGTTTCAGTTTGACTTTCCGTTGCGGGGTTCACCCGACGGAAACCTCCGACAGAACACAAACGGTGATGTGAACAGGCCCTTACCCTGATGGAAAGGTCTGACGTAACCCCGATGCAGATGTAAACAAACAAACAGCCCTTACACAGAAGACATCGAAAATCAACTTCCCTTTATGACTGTTGCCTAGGGCTGGGCAATTAAAAAAAAAAAAAAAGGTGAAACCCAGCACAGATAACCGAAATGTGCAAGATGTTGGTTCTAACCCAGTTAGATGCAAAAACTGAACAAAGGGCATAGCCAGGGGCCTCAATAGTAGTTTTAGCGAAGGATTAGATGCGGCGATCCTAAAGGAAGTGGAATCTGCCATCGGCAAGGTCGTAGCCATGGCAAAGTGAGGAACCGGAGGATCTACCACCGGAGTCCGCATCCACGCAGAAGACTTGCCCTCTTGAAAAGGGTAGAAAACATGCAGACGGCTGGAGTGGGAAAACTCCTTGTCCAAGAGCTTCCATTCCTTAAAGACAACACCCTCTAGTTTCGAATGGGTTGGAAAAATAGCCTGAGAACGTTGAGGCTGAAGGAAAGAAATGGAAGTGGAAGGTGCAGAATCCATGACACACTTTAGGTCACTAACCGCTCTAATTAGTACCTCCACTGAGGCGGGAAGAGGGGTAGAACCCTTACCAACTGAATGTTAAATTACACTCACCAGATTTTGCAACCCCTATCTGCTATTGCAGCAGATCGGCGCTGCAATGTAGATTACAGTAACGTTTTTATTTTGTCAGACGAGCGAGGATATCGGCACCAGAGGCTTCAGTTGATTCTGCAGATGCATCAGCGTTTGCAGGTAAGTAGCTACATCGACTTACCTGCAAACGCTGATGCTGCTGCAGAATCATCTGTAGCCTCTGGTGCCGATGTGTCCTCGCTCGTCTGACACGATGCAGGACCTGTGAGTGACGTCACAGCGTGATCTGGCAGAAGCTGGGCGTTCTGAAGAGAAGTGGATGATACTTCTCATCAGAACGCCCAGCTAGTAAAAGTAGTAAACTCGCCCCAATGTACGCACATAATACACGCCCAGTTGTACTTTTACTTTTCAACACGCCCAGTTGTACTTTTGCAAGCCTCATTTGCATAAATACGAAAATGGTCATAACTTGGCCAAAAATGCTCGTTTTTAAAAAATAAAAACGTTACTGTAATCTACATTGCAGCGTCGATCTGCTGCAATAGCAGATAGGGGTTGCAAAATCTGGTGACAGAGCCTCTTTAAGTCCACTAACTGCATAAGTTAAACTAAGTATCGGATAACAGATTACGTCTCTGGAAAAGGCCGTTTTCAGATGCAACAACACTGCATAAAAGGAAAAGTATCATCACTGGTTAAATGTGGGAATCTTACCCATGAGAATAAAAAGAAAAATGTTCAAATACTAAAGGATCTGCCAAGAAAACTTCTAGTCTAGACTGTAATTTCTCAAACATCTTTAGCAATAAATTCCTTTCCACAGTATCCTGTATTCAGACAACTTTTTGCCATAATAACTGGCAAGTAATACAGGGCATAACAAAAAGGGCACATTTTTCAATCAAACCAATAGGTGATAAAAGTGCCTGCTCTAAAAGCCATTGGGGCCTCCTACTTGCAGCTTCCCAATGTCCCAATGGTAAGTAAGAGATCTCCATATTGAGATGTCTTTAGACATCACATATTAGACTGCAATTCATTACATGTAAACTGAAAAGAGATTTAGAAATTATTAACACCTGTTTACTATCAGCTAACTTATATTTATATGTGCAATATCTACATCAAAGGCGCCCTGCGTAAAAGCTGCATCAATGCAAAGACTATGGAAATAAACCGGGATCCAAATCAAAGATTGGTCTAGTGTCACATGTATGCAATACTAACATAGTGCCATCACAGAAATAGAATTAGATTAGAATTTAAAAAAAGGGGTCGATTATACAATCCAAACGTCGAATACAAATCCCAGGAGAAAACTGGATTACTATTGTGCTTAGAGAAGAACTCATTAATAATTAGTAATGTGTGGCCGTACCCTTTATCCTTGGCATGTACATCTGCTCCTTGTTGAAGTAACAACTGTACGATTTTGACACGGTTATAGCCCGCAGATAAGTGAAGTGGTGTTGACTGTGGGTAAAAAAATTAATAAAATTACATGTTATATATATATATACACACACACACATACATACATACACATACATACATAGAATGCAATTATACTTGGTATTAATTTCCAAACATTTATTGTGTGATTTCTTCTTTCTATGCACTCAACCAAAGACTTATAGGGGTTGTTCCCCTGACACATACACCTCTCCAACAGCACATGGCTTAGGTGTGACTGTTAGGTGTTATGGCCTGGAATGGGGACGAACGGAAAGCATTAGCGATGTTTCCGTCACCATTGAGATCAATGGTGACTGAAATGGAAGCTGTGCTGTCAGTTTCACTTTCCGTTGCAGGGTTCACCCGACGGAACCCTCCGACGGAACCCCGGAACGGAAATGAACGGTGATGTGAACAGGCCCTTAATCTAGTTCAACTCCCACAGGCTTGTTGCAAATTGAGAATACATGTCTTCGTCAAGTGACAACTCCTAAGCCTGTTCAGTTCTATAAAACATGGTCCAATACATCAAGAACTACAAGAAAAATTCCTCTGTTTGTTTTTTTTCCTTTCTTAATTTACCATGCTGCCAGTTAAATAAAAATTTATTACATTACATTTCCATCCGGATTTGCGGGCGGAAACTCTGCAGCATATTACAGTAGCTGCAAAGTCAATGAGAGTTTGACAAATCTCATCCACACGTTGCAGAAAATTTCAGCGTGGAAAATGACCTGCGGAGCAAATGTAGAAATTGTCAGCATGTCAATTTGTGTTGTATATTTGCCCTGAAGATTTCACTCTTTTCAATGTTGAAGGGTAAAATCCATAACAAATTCTGCAGAAAAATCGGAATGTTACACAGACGTATTTTTGGAGGATTTTTCCACTGCGTACGAATGTGGCCTAAGAATTCTGAAGGAAATTCTTGCCCTTGTCTGAAATGTAAGAATCATTATTTGCTTGAGTTCCAAACGTTAATTGTAAAGAATTTAGGCGTTTGCTTCAGGCTGTATTCTCATGGCTGTCTGTGTGTAGGAGCTGCACATTTTCTGCTGAGTTAAGGTTTTTCTACTTTGATGGGATCAACTCCTGATTTTTGCAAATAAAAAAATAAAATAAAAAAAATACAGATTCTATATGGACTGAAAAAACAGCTGTGTGAATACAGTCTGAAAGATTAAGCTGCATGTGATATATATAAGAGGTTGAAATGGTTCCAAGTATGAAGCTAAAACATCCACAGATTATAAAAGTGTAAGAGTCACTCATCACTACTGATAGATTAACAAGACATCAATAATAATGTAATGTATAACCTATTACCTTTCTTCCATCACTGGCATGAGAATTGACATTAAGGGGTGTTAGCAGAGCCATCATTTTCTCCTCATTTCCACTTCTGCAAAAATAAAGATTTAGGAAAAAGGTTAAAAAATAATAAAGATTCAGTGCAATAATAAAAGGGTTGTCTCATTACAGACAACCCCTGTAATATGGGAGCCGGTGTGGCGATCCCGAGACCCCCGGCAAATTTTGCCGGGGTAAGTTGCTGTCACTTCATCATTTCCCGTGTAGTGAATGTCAGATGAATGGCTGCCCATGTGATACATATTCGGCCTGTGTCTGCTGGAACGAGAGCCGTTGCTTCCTCGCAGCTCTCCACTCTGGTTCATAGAGTGAGGTCCCGAGCAAGGAAGGGGGGACGGACAACTTCCTCCATGACATCATATGCCCTAATAGGGCAAATGGAAAGGGGTAGTCCTGATGGAACAAATCTATTTCGTATTACAACATGGAGTACTACATACCGAGCACTTTCCAACAGCTCGTCCTTCTTGTATTCCCCTGAAAGATAAAATCATAACAAAAGAGCATTACAAAAAAATAGAAAGACATGATGAGAGGTTATAAACAAGAAGGACTATAATACAGGACACTGTAACTTTATAATTGTATAAACCTTTCTTTATGTGGAAGACTTTCCACAAGAAGTGACATGAGAAGCTGAAAAACAAACTGGTTTGATCATTTCCTAAGGCAATAGTTGCTGTGACTTCTGCCTGGCAGGAGCGCCACATGCTGCAACTTTAGCCACAATAGTCAAACTGCATTAAAACATTTTTATTACAGAAAATGTAACAATGTGATGCTGTCACCAAAATAATTATAGGAGCATTCAACGAAAACATTTAAAAGTACAATAAATGCAACATACACTTACAAATTAACTCTGACTGGCAAGACTGAATGTCAGAAGAGACGCACTGAATTAAGGTCTCATGCACACGGCCGTGCCCGTAATAACGGCCGGCGATTGTGGACACGGCCGGCAGCCGACTGCCACATTTTCGGTCCGTTCTCCCATACAAAGGGGAGCACGGACCCGAAAATACAAAAAGCGGGACATGCTCCATAATTTACGGCACAGTTCTCCGGTACGGACACCCTTCTGTAGCGATACGCAAAGGTGTCCGCGGCCAATAGAACTGAACGGGTCCATAATTGTGGACTGTATTGCAGTCCGCAATTACGGAGATTTTTTACTGTCGGGTGCATGGGGCCTTAAGACACAGAGAAACAAACCACTTTAAACCATTACCTGTCAGCACTGCTTTTGATGATGGATCCGATAAATCCAAAGCGGTCCTGCTGTCTGTATTGCGGATGGTTGGATCTGCTCCATGCTGAAGCAGCACTATGGAAACAAAATAGAAGAAATATCTTTAATATGGTCATAATAGATGAAAAGGAGAACTGTACAATATATATATATATATAACTGTATAATCTTAATAAACTTTCATGGCCAAAAAGTAAAAACATTTTTCAATCGAGTGCCCTCCACCAGCTGGAACCCATTATGATCATATTTACTGGAGGGGTGAGGGAAAGTTAAAATAATAGTACATGTATGTCTAGATTTATCGATTAAAAAAAAATTAAAATAAAATGATGTTTTTGGAAATTGCTGCAGAATATATAAATGACTACAACTAAAGACTTCAAGTTTGTATTGGTTTAGAAGGCTAAGTTCACACTGCTGCGGTCTCCCGTTTAGGTCTCTTCCGTCAGAGGAAGAGATTACCAAATATACAAACGGAAAGTATCACTCCCGTTTGAATTACCCTAGATTTTAGTCTGCAGCACTTTTGCTTCCGTGAAAAAAAACTTAAACCTAGCGAACGGAGGCAAACGGAATCCAGCTGAAATAAAAGAATTACCATTGAAATCAAAGGTAATCCAAACGAAAGCGATGCTTTCCGTTTGGATTTTCGGTCATCTCTTCCTGAAGGAGCAGACCTAAACGGGAGACAACGTTAGTGTGAACATAGCCTAAGGATGTGTTCACATCACCGTTAGTTTCCGCTGAGGGGTTCCGTTGGAGGTTTCCATCAGGTTAACCCCTCAGCAGAAAGTCAAACGGAAATCTTCGCTTCCGTTTCCCTCACCATTTAACTCAATGGTGACAGAAACCTAGCTAATGGTTTCCATCTGTCGCCGTTGTGACAGGGTTACGTTGCTTTGACGGTATAGCGCAGTCGACTGCACTATTGAATCCGTCCAAAACAACGGAACCCTTTCACACTGTTGACAGACGGAAACCATTAGCTAGGTTTCTGGCACCATTGAGTTTAATGGTGAGGGAAATGGAAGCGAAGGTTTCCGTTTGACTTTCCGCTGAGGGGTTAACCTGACAGAAAACCTCAGACGGAACCCCTCAGCGGAAACGAACGGTGATGTGAACAGGCCTTAGGCCTCATGCACACGACCGTAAAAACTCCCGTTATTACGGGTCGTAATTACGACCCGTAATAACGGGCTCATAGACTTCTATTGGCGACGGGTGCCTTCCCGTTTTCTCACGGGAAGGTGCCCGTGCCGTTGAAAAAGATAGAACATGTCCTATTTCAGGCCGTAATAACGGCACGGACAGTCCATAGAAGTCTATGGAGCTCTCGTAATGACGGGTGGCTACATGTGTGCACCCGTCATTACGGCAGCGTTGCTAAGCGACGTCAGTAAATAGTCACTGTCCAGGGAGCTGAAAGAGTTACCTGATCGGCAGTAACTCTTTCAGCACCCTGGACAGTGACTACCGATCAGTATAAACCTGTAAAAAATAAAAATAAAAGACGTTCATACTTACCGACAACTTCCTGCTTCCTCCAGTCCGGTCTCCCGCCCGTTGCCTTGGTGACGCGTCCCTCTCGACATCCGGCCCGACGTCCTGGATGACGTTTCAGGCCATGTGACCGCTGCAGCCAATCACAGGTCAATCACAGGCTGCAGCGGTCACATGGACTGCCGCGTCATCCAGGGATGTCGGGCTGGATGTGAAGAGAGGGACGCGTCACCAAGACAACGGCCGGGTAAGTATGAATTTCTTTAACTTTTATTACAGAAAAGGCTGTCCCTTCTCTCTATCCTGCACTGATAGAGAGAAGGGGCTGCCGATTAGTGCAGTGCTATTTTGCCGCCAAAAACGTGCTCGTAAATACGGGTAGAATACGTGTGACACCGGACCCATATTTACGGGCACGGGTTCGTAAATACTGGTGCAAAACGGGTGGAATACGTGTGACACCGGACCCGTATTTACGCCAGTATTTACGGGTGTGAAAAAATACGGTCGTGTGCATGAGGCCTTAACATGTACATTGTAAAACAGGAGAGCTGAAATAAAATCATAATACAAAACAGTTAACAACTCCCTTTCTAAACAACTTATACCCATTTACTCTGCGGTTTCATAGACCAACATACCTATGCAGACATCTATTTTGCCCTTAATAGCTGCTTCATGGAGAGGGGTATAATTCCAATTGTCCCGGGCATTAGGATCAGCGCCATGTCTCAGTAGGAGATTGACAACTTCAGCATGCCCAAAAGAACAGGCGTTGTGGAGAGAAATAAGCCCACCATCATCACGGGCATGGACATTGGCACCACCCTGCAGTAAATACTCTACAACATCCTTCCGTCCAAATCCTTGGAGACAAAAGAAACATAACATTTAAAAGGGGGAGGGGGATAATATATTAACCTTTTACAAATATTTGAATTATAATGTACATAAAAGTTGTGTAACTTCACAAATACATTGTTTTATTCAAGATGCCATCTACTAATGAACAAAAGTAAACATGCCAACCCTTCTTCCCACAAAAAAATGTCATCAGGGGAAGGGGGGTAGTTGGGACGCAACCATACACATTAGATAATCGGCTAATCACGCCAAAATCGTGGGATTCAGCCAAGGTACATCGTGTGGCACTATTGCACAACAGGACTTCTCTTCCACATTTACATTGTTCTGCCCAAATAAAAGCTTTGCACTGCCCTACAGAGTAAGTGATCCCTGTGCAGACTAGCAATAACAGCAGTGCTCAGGAGGCAGAAAACACTAAGGCCCCATGCACACGACAGCAAAAAACCTCAGTTTTTGCGGACCGCAACCGCGGTCCGCAAAAACTGAGCCATTCACTTTCATTGAACACTGACACCTTTCCGTAGCACTACGGAAGGGTGTCAGTGCCGTGGAAATGTTCCGGGAATTATGGAACATGTCCGTTCTTTCGCATTTTGCGGGCCGTGCTCCCATACTTTGTATGGGAGCACGGCCCGAAAATGCGGCTGTCAGTCAGCGGCCGGCCGTGCCGCAATCGCGGGCACGGTCGTGTGCATGGGGCCTAACAGTGGATTCAGGTAAGTGAATATTTGCCCAGAACTACGGCCTCTACAATCTCCCAATCGCTGCATCATTTTTTTTCTCTTAGTTATGTTTTAGGCCTTATTCACACGGACATGCCCATTTTGCGGGCGCGAAAAATGCTGCGTTTTACGCGCGCAAAAGGTCCGTGTATCATCAGCATATGGTGCGCGGTTGCGTGATTTTCGCGCAGTCGGCATCATGATGACACTCTGGTTTTATGTTTACAAAGAGAAAAGCACATGGTGCTTTTCTGTTTTCATTCATTTCTTTTACTACAGTAGCGTGCATCACGCGCGGCACCCGGAAGTGCTTCCATGTGCCGAGCGTGATTTGCGCGCACCCATTGACATCAATGGGTGCGTGCTGCGCCAAACACGGCCAAATATAGGACATGTCATGAGTTTCACGCAGCGCTCATACGCTGCGTGAAATTCACTGCCAGTCTGAACGGCCCCATTCAGTAACATAGGTCCGTGCGACGCATGTGAAAATCACGTTCGTGTGAATAAGGCCTTAAAAGGTTTGTCCGGTCTTATGTAAATACAGCAAAAAAAACTTAAAGGGGTTGTAGAGTCCCCAAAAATTGATGGCCTATCCTCAGGATAGGCCATCAATGTGTAATCTGACAGGGTCCGACTCCTGGCACCCCCGCCGATCAACTGTTTTGAAGGGGCCACAACGCTCATAGGAACGCTGCTTCTTCTGTATATCCTTTACTGCTTACCCTGTGAATCGCCGATACACCTGTAGCGGCGGTTCACAGTAGTCTTCTTCCATTAAAATGAATGGGAGAAGGCTGTAATACTGTGAACTGCCGGCTACAACTGTGTCGGCGATTCAAAGGGTAAGCAGTCAAGGAAATGAAGGGGCCAATTCAAAACAGCTGATCAGCTCAGGTGCCGGGAGTCAGACCCCAACCGATCACATCGTGATGGCCTACTGTAGTGATCAGCATCTTAGCGCCTATTAGTTAGGAGGTAGTGCATTAATAACCTAGTAACAGATCTTCTATAAGGCAGGGGGGAGATTCTCGTGTTTGGTGCTAAAGATACAACTCTCATGCCGAGCTGTAAGTGCTAGCCCACATGTGGCGTAAATACTGCGGATTTTCTGCAACGCATTTCGCAATACAGTAGCAGAGGATGAAGTTTCAATAAATCTCATCCACTCGCTGCGTAAGTGATATGCAGAGATTCCGCACAGTAATTGACCATAGAATTCAAAGGGGATCTAAAACCCGCAACAAACAGCCAAGTGTTACGACTTTTGTGGCGGAATCGCACCGATTACATCGCAAAATATCGCAACTTTAAAAAAACTTTTACTTACATCTGATGTTCTGCAGACCGGCCTCCCGGGATGACGTTTCATCTGATGTGACTGCCGCTGCAGCCAATCACAGGCTGCAGCAGTCTCCCTGGATGATACGTCATTCCAGCAGGCCGGCTAAATGCTGCAGTTTTCCACAGCGGACATGCCAGGCAAAAAACTGCACCACAATGTGGTGCAGTTTTTCGCCTGGAATCCCCTGTGGCCACCAGGGTGGATTTGCTGTGTACCTTCCTGGGTTCACACGACCTAAGGCTGGGTTCACACGACCTATTTTCAGACGTAAACGAGGCGTATTATGCCTCATTTTAAACCTGAAAATAGGGCTACAATACGTCGGCAAACATCTGCCCATTCATTTGAAAGGGTTTGCCGACGACCTGTCATTTACGCGTCGTCGTTTGACAGCTGTCAAACGACGACGCGTAAATTGACTGCCTCGGCAAAGAAGTGCAGGACACTTCTTTGCAACGTAATTTGAGCCGTTCTTCATTGAAGTCAATGAAGAGCAGCTCAAGATTACGGGTGTCAAAGACGCCTCGCATAATACGAGGAGGAGCTTTTACGTCTGAAACAACGCAGCTGTTTTCTCCTGAAAACAGTCTGTCTTTTCAGACGTAAAAGCCACTTCTCGTATGCACATACCCTTATACTGAACAACTGACTCACCCTACTTGTGGACGGGATGGGCTCTATCTACTATTATGCCAGGTTAACACGGTTTACATCTATTGATAATGCATGGTTTTTCTGTTACAAATCATTACCATATGTTGGCCGCACATAAAACTAGGCAAGAGCAGAAAAAATAAAAAAAAATAAACTGATTTTAGGGTCTATACTCCAGCCACAACACCTGGACCCCCTGAGGTTCTACAGACCAAGTGCTGTACCCTACAGTGAGATATGATGCTACACGATTAAATGAAAAGAGAATGGCAGACAATACAGAAGTTAAAAAAACAACAAAATAGCAAAAGGCATCTAAAAACAAAAATTGTCGATCTTGACCCATAAAAAAAAAAAAAATCCAGTTTCTTTTTTTTTTTTTGCAACCACATACCTCCCCTTATTCCTGGAGTCCTCTCGATTCCATCACTGTAATCCCCCCCCCCCCTTGTCCCTTTACGGCCCCTGCTCCGCTTGGTGCCTAATATGCTAATTGTGAGTAAAGGTACAGAGAAGAGGAGACCGCATCTCTCCTCAGTAGGCGTGGTCTATGCTGTCCAATCAGAGCGAACAGCTTCTTAGTGAGACAGAAAACCTGCAGTGAATCTTGTGAGATCTGTTCTACAGTCATCAGAAAATTGTATTCAGTCATTCCTTAGGCTCTGTTTTTATTAGCGGCATGGCTTCCATTCTTAAAGGGATTGTCGACATTCAGCAAATTAATGTTATTTTTTGGTAGAATTAAGCTATACAACTTTAAAATATACCTGCTCTATTTATTCCTCACAATTTGCAAGATCTCTGCTTGTTGTTATTCAGTAGGAATATTTATTGCTTACTTCCAGTGGATAAAATCCTGTCCATGGTCACGTGATTGAGGCACAGATGCATGGCTCGTTACAAAACATGGCTCTGATATACCAGTCCTTAATTAATTAGAATATCATCAAAAAGTTAATTTCAGTAATTCAAGTCAAAAAGGGAAACTCATCATATAGATTCATTACACACAGAGAGATCTATTTCCAGCATTTTAATTTAATGTTGATGATTATGTCTAACAGTTAATGAAAACCCAAACATTAGTGTCTCAGAAAAGTAGAATATTGGATAAAAGTTGAAGATTGTAGACTCATGGCGTCACACTCTAATCAGATAATCAACACAAAATACCTGCAAAGGTTTCCTAAGCCTTTAACCCGTTAGTGACCGCCAATACGCCTTTTCACGGCGGCCACTAATGGGCTTTATTCGGATGCATACCCCTTTTCATGACGCTGAATCAGAATAAATAGACAAAGCAGGGAGCCATTAAATCTCCCTGCTCTCAGATACTAGATGTAGCTGAGGGCTGGGGGCGTCCCTGCTCGAACGTGTGAGATCGATATAAGTATCGATCTCATCCGTTTAACCCCTCAGATGCGGCACTTAATAGTGAGCGCCACATCGGAGTTGTTTTGGAGAGAGGGAGGGAGCTGCCTGCTATGGCTGCCTGGGGGCCTAATGAAGACCCCCAGGTCCGCCACCTTTGTACACCTATTAAGCCCTGCCTCTGGCAGGGCTTAAAGAGGCTCTGTCACCACATTATAAGTGCCCTGTCTCCTACATAAGGTGATCGGCGCTATAATGTAGGTGACAGTAATGCTTTTTATTTAATAAAACGATCTATTTTCACCACTTTATTAGCGATTTTAGATTTATGCTAATGATTTGCTTAATGCCCAAGTGGGTGTTTTTACTTTAGACCAAGTGGGCGTTGTACAGGGGAGTGCATGACGCTGACCAATCAGCATCATGCACTCCTCTCCATTCATTTAGACAGCACATAGGGATCCTTTAAGTTCGCTATGTGCTGTCTTATACTAACACATTAACGATGCTGAAGTGTTTAGACAGTGAATAGACATTCCACGGGATGTCTATTCACAATCTCTGCACTTCGTTACTCTGTCTGTGGTAGTTACAGCAGAGGAAGCGTAATCTCGCGAGTTTACGCGGTAAATGACAGGTTACAGCGAGATCACGCTTCCTCTGCTGTAACTACCACAAAAACAGTAACGAAGTGCAGAGATTGTGAATAGACATCCCGTGGAATGTCTATTAACTGTCTAAACACTTCAGTATCATTAATGTGTTAGTATAAGACAGCACATAGCGATCTAAAAGGATCCCTATGCGCTGAGTAAATGAATGGAGAGGAGTGCATGATGCTGATTGGTCAGCGTCATACACTCCCCTGTACAACGCCCACTTGGTCTAAAGTAAAAACAAGCCCACTTGGGCATTAAGCAACTCATTAGCATAAATCTAAAATCGCTAATAAAGTGGTGAAAATAGATCGTTTTATTAAATAAAAAGCATCACTGTCACCTACATTATAGCGCCCATCCGCTTATGTAGGACATAGGACACTTATGTGGTGACAGAGCCTCTTTAATAGATGCCTGTCAGAATCACGATATATAAATACTAATGTATTGCAGTATATCATGCAAGCGATCTAACAATCGCTGATTGAAGTCCCCTAGGTGGACTAATAAAAAAAGTAGAAATGAGTTAAATAAAGTTGTTTTTGGTGTAAAAATAAAAAATAAAAATTTTTATATGTTATAATAATATATATGTGGAGGCCAAGTTCACACTGAGTTTTTTGACAAGTTTTTTGATGCGGAAACCGTGACAAAAAGCTTGTCAAGAACGGCCCGAAAATGCCTCCCGTCGATTTCAATGGGAGGCGGGGGCGGTTTTCTCCCACGAGCCCGACATGACCTATCTTCGGGCGTTTCCGCCTCAGACCTCCCATTGACTTCAATGGGAGGCAGAGAAAGCGTATTTCGCAGCGTTTTATGCCAGCAGCGCCCAATGGCCGCGGGCGAAAAATGCAAAGAAAATCCGCATGCAGGGAGAGGAAAATCTGCCTCAAACTTCCAAACGGAATTTTGAGGCAGAAATTCTGCCTGCAAAATACTCTGTGTGAACATAGCCTAAAAGTTCAAAAAAAAAACCTTTTCCCATTTTCCCCCTAGAGCATAGTAAATAAATAAACATAATTGGTATCGCCGCGTCCGTAAAAGTCTGAACTATTACAATATCATTATTTAACCCGCACGGTGAACGCCGTAAAAAAAATAAAAATAATTATAAACGCCACAATGTCTATTTTTTGCTCACCTAATCTCCCACAAAAAATGATGAAACCGTCACATTTACACAAAAATTGTATTATTAAAAACTACAGCTTATCCCGCAAAAAAAAAAAGTTATGGCTCTCGGAACTTGGCGACGTAAAATAAATTCTCTTTTTTACACTTAGGTTTTTACTTGTAAAAGTAGTCAAATATAGAAAAAAATATATACATATTTGGTATCGCCGTAATCGTATTCACCAACAGAATAAAGTTAACATGTTGTTTTAATTGCACAGTGAATTCCATAAAAACGGCGCACAAAAAACAATGGAGTTATCGCTGTTTATTTTCTTTTTCTACCCCACAAATAATTTTTCCCCCCGTTTCCTAGTACATTATACGGCAACATAAATGGTGCTACAAAAAACTACAACTCGTCCCGCAAAAATCAAGCCCTCATAGTACTGTATCGACGGAAAAATAAAGACGTTATGGCTTCTGGAATGTGGGAGGAAAAAACGAAAATGAAAATCTGAAAGTTGTTTACGCTGGGAAGGGGTTAAAAGAAAAAAAACGCTGGAAATAGATCACTCTGTGTAATGAATCTATAGAATATATGAGTCACTTTTTGAATTGAATTAGGGCCTGCTCACATCACCGTTCACTTCCGTTCCGGGGTTCCGTCGGGTGAACCCCGCAACGGAAAGTGAAACTGACAGCACAGCTTCCGTTTCAGTCACCATTGATCTCAATGGTGACGGAAACATCGCTAATGCTTTCCGTTCGTCCCCATTCTGCCTGGTTTCCGGTTTTCCGACGGAATCAATAACGCAGTCGACTACGCTATTGATTCCGTCGGAAAACCGGAAACCAGACGGAATGGGGACGAACGGAAAGCATTAGCGATGTTTCCGTCACCATTGAGATCAATGGTGACTGAAACGGAAGCTGTGCTGTCAGTTTCACCTTCCGTTGCGGGGTTCACCCGACGGAACCCCGGAACGGAAGTGAACGGTGATGTGAGCAGGCCCTAACAGAAATAAATTAACTTTTTGATGATATTCGAATGCATTAACAAGGACTAGTACATACTGTAACGAGCTGTGCACCTGTGTGTCCATCACATGACCAGGAGCAGAATTTTTATCCACTGGAAGTAAAAAATGAATATTCCTACTGAACAACAACAAGCAGAGATTTTGAAAATTGTGAGGAGCATATTGGAAAATTGTCTAACTTTCAATTATACAAAAATAGACCACTAATTTGCTGCAACTGGACAAGACACTTTGTAACTGCGCCAGGACAGCTTTGACGGATCCCAACAAGTCCTGACATATTCCATTGTCCATGTTTTTTTTTTAATGT
Source organism: Rhinoderma darwinii (assembly GCF_050947455.1). Lineage (NCBI taxonomy): Eukaryota > Metazoa > Chordata > Amphibia > Anura > Rhinodermatidae > Rhinoderma > Rhinoderma darwinii. The sequence goes on along the minus strand of NC_134697.1, from coordinate 49,561,124 downwards.
AAGAATAGTACTGCAGGCTGCACTGTTCCTGCTGTCAAAAAAATAAGAAAAGATGAAAGGGAGACCAGAGAGCAAAGCTGGCATTACATCACCCGCATAGGGCAAGTCACCCAACTGTATTAGTCCTGAATGGAGAGTCTGCCTGTAACGCACTGACAGGACTGGATCACTGCATTCTGGGAAAGCCGGGCTTCATTTACACCCTCGTAAGAGCCGCTGCTGCAGCCAGAGTCACTCAGCTATCCGGGGAGGAGATCTGGCTGAGCAGAATACAAGGTGTGCACGGAGAATCGCCACGGGGGAGTAGATCGTGTGTAACGGTCCTCACCAGACCCCTCTGAGTAGGGAAGAACACGGGGTGTCAGCCGTGTCGCCCACATTTACGGCCTCTTACCTGCAGCGAAGTGCAGCGGTGTGGATTTCCTGCCCGCTGAGTCTCTGCTGTTCACGTTGTCGGCCGCCACCAGTTTCCTCACCCGCTCCACGTCACCGTTCCTACAGGCTTCAAACAGCTCCCGGGCTGGCTCCCCGCTCCCCCCCATATCTCCGTGGGAAGCAGCCGAGCCCGAGGCCCCGGCGCAGCGGCGGCCTGACATCCTCCACCAGCAGCAGTCCCGGGCTGTCTGGACTGACGAGGAAGTGGGGGCCGTTGCGCCCGGGGTACCGTGAAGTGCCTGAGCTCCCAGGCCGCAGTCCCCCTTACCGACGCCCGGGCGGGTCACCGACACCCGGAGGCCATCACCGGGGGAGTCCGCGCGCACTTGGCCCCTGCGAGACGCCGTGTCGTCAAACGGCTTCGGCCCTATCTCAACTGTTACTGCGTTCCATTCCCCGCGGTGATACGGCCGTTACTGTTGTGACCTGCCACTTTGGTCAACAGACATTATTCGGTACCGACAGAGATCGGACGACAAGACAGCGACAAGCTCGTTCTGTCACGTGACCTAGTGCAGTGAAAACACAGACTGCGCGTTCACGGCGGCGCATACCGACACACAGCCCGCGCACGTCGCCTGCGGCCCCGCCCCCACAATCATCGCTCCTCCCACAGCCTGATATCCGGACATGTGACCTTCCCCCCTAGAGACGGGGAACGTGACAACGCTGAGTTGCGGCCTGCACCCGCCCGCTCTGAACCAATGCGTACAAGTAATGCCAAGAGAACGGCCATTACAGGGGCAGCGGTTATTTGTTGACGTATACAGTGTATTTAGGTGAATATTGTCAGACATGATGTCTCAATGATAATAAACCTGGAGATTGTGTTATCTAAAACAGTTTAATGAAATACTTTGGTCTTGACATTGTTTTCCATGTGGTGTATAACCGTTGTGCTTTATCATACAGGTTTGCCGCTCTTTTTCTCCATGTTTGTGTGGAATACAACGAGGTCACCGCCGCTTAAACCATTTCCAATGCCATTTTAATCGATAACACATTCCTGAAGAGTCTTTTTAAGAGATTTCTGAATATTTGAAAAAGAAAAATGGACACAACTAGGATAAAATTGAGGCGACCCCATTTACGGTTGCTTATGGTGGTTATGGTGAGGATACTGAGGAGGCGCCGGTTGAGGCTACAAGTACGTTTTATATATACCGCTTTTACATTATTATCTGTTTTCTGTATCTGGTATTTTATCATTCCTCCAATCCTTACTTTATGTCTCTATAGGAGCAGGCAAGACGTCTCCGGCATCGTCTCTGGATGCAGAGGGTCAGGAGACGTAGGCACAACAGGAGTCGTTTTGTCAAATTTTATACAGAATTGCGGAGGTAAAGAAACGTAACCACACGTAACCCTTTCACACTTTTGGCATAAGCAAATCATGAGTTAAAAAATTTAAAAAAATATATTCTCTCAATAAGTAGACACTTGACACATTGTAAAAATGCCACCCGGGATGTTACACTCACAAGTGGCCATTATGCCGTTTAGTATCAAAGCAGAATGTTTTGTAAAAAATGAATAAAAATTCACATTTGTGGATAAGTCCGACTCAAGCAAAGCCTGAGATTCATGACACCTCCTAAAAATAAAAGTTTAGATGTGCAGAGTTCATACACAGGTGCCTATGTCTACATAAACAGATCGTCTTAAAATCGCCAGAACTAAATAGACCACAAATCTCGGTGATCCGGATGCTGTTAAACATCTTCGTCACAGGGCACATATCCTCTCTGATAAGTAAGGGAGTGGTGATAACATGAGGAAAAGTTCCTGACCCCCCCCCCACACACACACACCCCCCCATGATGGACAGGGGGAGAGATGACAGTAAGGGTATGTGCACACACAAAATCAAAATAGTATGAAAATATGGAGCTGTTTTCAAGGGGAAACCGCTCCTGATTTTCAGATGTTTTTTTAAGGAACTCGCGTTTTTTACGGCCGTTTTTGGAGCTGTTTTTCTAGAGTCAATGAAAAACGGCTCAAGAAGTGACATGCACTTCTTTTTCGCGGGCGTCTTTTTACGCGCCATTTTCCGGAAATGAGGCCTAAAAAAAAGGCCCCGTCAGAACAGAACGCCGTATTTCCCATTGGAATAAATGGGCGGATGTTTGTAGGCGTTCTGCTTCCGACTTTTCAGCCGTTTTTCGGGACGTTTACGGCCCGAAAAAACTTCTGAAAACACTACGTGTGCACATCCCCTAACAGGCTGTGATATTTATTCCTGCTGTCACTTGTGGCTTCACCCCATCCCCTACACACACAGCCAGGAAGTAAAACTTTTCATCCTCCTCCCAAATTCAAACGAGTGGCGCACCCCAAATAGTGTACCTAGAAATGTTATCCTAGTATCGTTTTAAAGCCAAAGTTCTGGGCTTTAATATGGTACGAAGTTCTAGCCCTTGTATCCCCCTTGCAGAAATTGTTTTTAAAGGGGTTATCTGGATAGGCAATCAATTTCAATAACCCCTCTAGAGTCATAACGTATTTCATGTCCTTGGCAGATAGGGTTTTTTTTATGATCGGATATGTTTACAAGAATGCTGCAACCATGTTTCCCTCATACATATGGCCGTATTACAGTCCTGTACCATCTCCATGTTGTGTGGCGCATAATGGGGAATCCATAACTACTACTAGGTCCTACTGTACCTCCATAATAAATCAGGGGGCTATGCAAGTACAGTAGGGCTTCATAGAAACCTATTTGTGCCTAATCAAGTTTAGCTTAGGAGGCAGACCTCCCTGCTTATGCAGCAGTCTGGTTTGTTTTTTCCTCTAGGTTGGGAAACAGAGTTGACGCAGTCCCACTGTTCTCCCCACGAAGGGCAAAGTGGAAGGTGACAATCCTACCATGCCTTTGTCTCCCTTTCCAAAGCTCCTCTGTCACCCACCAGCCCAAGAACACCTTGCTTCCTGCCTCCTCCCCACCATTGCTACCTCTTTACCAGAGAGAGGCACACTGAAGGGGTAGCCCTGCTGGTTTCTATCTGGATGTGAATATAACAGGGATTAGTTATTCTCCCTCGCTCCACCTGATCTTTCTCCTGGCGGCGGTGTTCTTTCCCAGCGCACTTGTCATCCTTTGGGATATTTTCTCCCCCTAGGCTGGGCTCATTCTCCGTGGTTTCGCTACACTGTGGGTTTTTTCCCCTCTCCTTATTTTCTGTGCCCTGCGATCACGTGGCCCAGCTCCATTGCGGCCTACAAGACTGCCATTTGGAGGCTGAGTTGTCGCCACACTTAATCTTGCCTGCTAATAGTGTGGGCTTACTGTGTCCTCCCCTTCCCCTTCCGATGCTGGAATCGGGTACATTCGGCCTACTAGGCTGCAAGATATTCGCGGCCATGCCACAACACCAGTTTAGTTAGACCCAGGCTTAACTACAACCTTCTAGGCCAAACTCATCTGTCACATGGGCAATTTTTCTTTCACCTCTTATGCCGCCCATCGCAAACTTACACTGCCCTCCAACCCCTGCCTTTCCACTTGGTGCTTGGGGCGAGAAATGGAGGCACTTAATATAGGAGTGCTACTACCCAACCCCCTGTCTTTTGCTGATGGTGCAGGCCTCTCCTTCTGCGGCCCAAAGTCGCAATCTTGATGCTATGCAGTTATAGCGAGCATCCGGAAGCCACATTATCCCCTTCCATAGGCGGAGTAATTGTACTATGCCTGACATTGTCACATTGCTACATTGTCACAAGTATTCTGTGCATCCACCAGCCACATCATCCCCTTTGATAGGCGGAATAATGGTGCCATGCATCACCCGCTGTTGCTAGAAGGTGTACAGACATTGCCGCGCAAGGTGTTCAAGCATCCGGAACTCACAACGAAGTAATTGTGCTATGCATTACCCTCTACTGTTAAAGGGTGTATATAACATTACCGTGCAAGTATTGTAAGCATCAATCAGCCACATTATCCTCTTCCAAAGGCAGAGTAATCAATTGGCTCATACGGCGTACCTGACGTGACCTCACAAGTATTGTGAGCATCAAGCAGTCGGACCATCCCATTGCAAAAATAGAATAATTGTGCTATGCATTACCCTCTATTGCTAGATGGTGTAAAGGACTTCCGCAAGTATCGACAACAACATTACCCCTTTCCCTAGGCAGAGTAATTGTGTTATTACTAGCTAGACCTTCTTTCTGACATGGATACGTGGCTACTGCTGGCCCCAGACAGCTACTTTACACCCTTACACAGGGGGACTAATTCTGCTAACGCTACTCTCTGTACCTGACATGACTGCACAGTTTTTTGCAGACTCTAGTGAGCCACATTATGCCTTCCATAGGTGGAGTATTTCGAATATTGCGAGACCCTATTCCTGATAGGCCTTCGCACCTACGTCGAGCTGCAGACAGCCACATTACTTGCTTACATTGGCAGTGTAATTAGGCGAATGCTCTATGTTGTATCAGAGCTAGACTACAACATTTTAGCAAAAATCAGAAGGTAACATTACCTTCTTCCATGGTAATTGTGTTTTCTTGCAGATTGCCCTCCTTTTTTTTTTTTTTTTTATCTAAACTGGATAATTGACAGCTACTTAAGATGTCGGAATTGGATGGCGAATCATCTCGCTCAGTTTCCATTGACACAGATTTTATTGACTCTAGGCACTCGTTAGCAGTGCTGTCAAAGCTTCAAGCGAGACTGGAGAATCCTGCGTTCCTGGAATGTGGTTCCTAACAGGTATATTGTGTTGTGGTCATTCTTGACCCCTCCACTTTCCCTGTCCGGCTGATTCCTTCACAGAAGGCTGCCCTCTGCACCTTGGTTTACAGGCTCTTTTTTTTTTTTTTCTTTGCAGTAGTCCCTGTACACTGGGCCAGGTCTGGTTTCTTCGTTGTCCACTTCCTTTGACAGGATGTTCGCTCTGACAATGCTTCACAACAGGACTTATTTCAAGGGAAGGTACACCACTCCTAAATAGGCATTAGATGCTGCACAGTGCTCCAGAAGGGCTGTCACATGGGACAGCCTTATCACTGCAGTCCGGGAGGAGACTCTTTGGATCTTCCTGTGTCCTGAGGGTTTTTCTCTCCTTTTCGGAATATCTACAAGTTTTTTTTTCTGACCACTTGGTCATGAGTTTCTCAAAAAGTTGAAGCTCTCAGATGGGTGTTTTCTCTCACTCTAGACTCTTGGACCTGCAGACCTCCTGGCCAATGGGCCTAATTGGCAAATGGTAAACCTGCCAATCTATCGACTGACCAATGCCATCACTATTCCTGTAGCAGACGCTATATCTTGGACTCGCCAGGCATGTGGTCTGAATCTCCAGGTGGCATTGGTGTACAGTTTCCCTTTAACAGAGATAAAATACCCAGCGAGGCTCTGTTAAGTACAGGGAGACTATTGGCACACTCCATACAGTGAGGCTTCTCTAGGTGCGGGGTGACTCTTGGTTCATCCACTGCACCTATAGGGTAGATCTCATCGCTTTCTGTGATTTCAACTTTAGGCAACTGATCTGCTTCCAAATTCCCTAACGGGTCTTCTCTTTCCTGACTTCGGTCTCCTTGGTCCCAGGCTAGATGTGATTTCTGAGGCACCTGGTGTCAGGGACTCTCGCTTGCCTAAACATCAACACTTAGAGGACCCTCCTCCACATAATGGTCAGCCCTCACACAGGTTCGGATTAGGTTGTTTGTATGCTCTTTAAGCGAGTTTTGTGCTTCTGAGTTGCGTGGCGCTATGGCGTAAGCCCTCCTGGGCTGCAGAGAGAACTATTTCCGTCCGTTACTCACGGCCGTCGAGCTGTGTACTTCCTCCCCCTCTAGGGCACACTCGTCACCATTAATCAGGGGGAAGGTTCTCAGGGTTTCTTACTCCGGTCCTTCTCTGCTCCCCGTTTGGGCAGGGCCTGGCTTCTCCTTTCTATGTTTCCAGTCTCTCTGGTTTTTGTCAGGATCAGTTTCTACAGGTGGCTGCAGCGAAGACTGTGGCCAAGTTTTCTTTCTGTGCTCGATGTCAGATCTCTGCATCCCTATACATCCAGCCACCAGTTCTCCGTCAGGTTATCTTTGGCCCCTTTTGCCCTACTGTGGGTGCTCGCCGTGCTCTTGGCAGTTATCCAGTGCAGGAGCGTCTCGTCATGATTGGACTACTTCCTGGTTCAAGCCCACTCCCGTTTTGAAGCCAGGACTGCCTATAAGTCATCCTACACACTCTACAGACTTAATGCTACATTGTCTTCCAGGGGTTCTTCCTCCATGGCAGCCTTCAACCCTATGCTGTGTGTCACATTCATGAGATTCTGGTCCACTAGGATCGATCTGCCTTCGCTTGTCTACCATATTCTCTGGTGATATGTTGTGCACCCCATATGGGACTCTCCTATCCAGCCATTCCCCAGGGCTGCACTTTTGCTGGTCTTTTCTTCACTGGATTCTCCTAGAGGGATGTCCTCCCTTTCCTACTGACCATGCCATCACGGTCGCCTGCTTGAAGATTTATGTTCCCCTACGGCTCAGCAGTGCTTCCAGAGTCAGCCACATTCTTAATGTGAATTGAGAGCTGGGTACCAGCTCTATTCGTTGCCCCAATTTCAGTAGTGGTGGTTTTCAGTAGTGGAGGTTTTCAGCTGAAGATGTTTGGACAAATCATCCTTTCATTCCTTGGCTGGTGTAGTAGATGTACATTTTTCCCTCTCCTGTCTCTTCTCCCTAGGTTTTTTTGTAGGCAGCTGAGGACTTAAATCAACCAGGTGGTCCAACTCTTGCCTTGACAAATGTGGTCTCTCACCTTGTCCTTTTCGACCAATTTCTCCTGGCATCTGCTACTCTGAGACAACCTCTCTCTTGGTTTATTCTCCTCCTTACTACCTTTTTGTCAAGCTATAGCCATGGAGATCTAGTGGTTTCGGTAGTTTGAGGGATGTTAACATCCTTCCTTTTCTTTTTTTTTTTTTTTCATGATTACGCTTTTGGCTTTTTCCAAGCAGGGTTTGGATCTGGGGCTAGGCCTTAGTTTCCTCCCTGATGTGCAGATTGCTCCTCAGTGGGTCTCCTCTCGGCTCTTCGAGTGACACAGTCCCCTTCTTTTAGGCCTTTTTTCCAGATTCTGAGGAATGCTCTATAATACATGTCTGTGGTCACAAGTGTCTTTGCCATGTCCTGTGATTGGCCAGATTGAAAAATGTTGTGGCCAGTGACAACTACCTATGTATGGCCTGATCAGCGGATCAATTGCCACTTTGTGCAAGCCCCAGGTGTGTGTGTTTTTTTTTTGTTTTTTTTTAACAGTCTGGACGGTTTAGTCTCTTCCGTTGCTGGAGGGATCATTCGTACGAATGATCCCATGTAGAATTAATTGGCCGCATTGCATTATCTTGTGTATGACCAGCTTTAGATGAACATATTCACTGTATATATAGCTGTGTAGTTATCTGTGGTGTGTCTTCAATATATTTAGTAGGTCTCCTTCCTCTGCAGCAGAGGACAGTAAGGAATGGCACTCAGTGATAACTATATAGGCCTCAAAGCCCGATGTGACCTAGATATTAGGGCAAGAGTGTTACTGCTGTGGTTCGTAAGACATCGGTAACGAGGCATGTATTTTGGTTCACCAACCCCGTCACTCAGGGCTGAATTACAGGAAAGGCAAAAGGGGCAATTGCCTAGTAAACTCCTCCACCAAGTTGAATTAAAACTGACAGTGAACAGGAATCAAGCCAAGCCCCTTGGACATCGTGGTCTGTGACTTAGTGTCCACGAAGAGAGGATGACCACAGAGAAGCTGTGGCGACACGTAGGGAAAAAAGGAAGAACTAAACAACTTGCAGTCGGGAGTGATTGCGAGACTTTTTTTTTTTTTTTCTTTTCCCGGAATACCCCTTTAACATTGTGGTAGGGTTGTCACGATTCCAGAATTTGGACTTCGATATCGATACTTTGTGTAGTATTGCGATTCTCGATATCAAAACAATACTTTGCCAACAATAATAATAATTTTAAAAAAAGTTCCTCCGTTTTCTGATGTGAGCAGCGTGGTGTGATGAATTTTGAACCTCTATGTGCCTCACGTTAATAGTAATAAACCCCATCATGTTTCTCAGTCATTATGGACAACATCGGGTTAATATGGGAGGTACATGATGAGGTTAATTTCTATTAATGTGAGGCACATGGAGGTTTAAAATTCATAATGCCTCGTGCCTCACATTAATAAGTGAAAGAGAGCAGTTTTTATTTTATTTACAGCATACACATCATAAATGATACTTAAATTTGTTGTGCAGGTTATTACGGTCGCGACAATACCGAATGTGTATTTTATTTATTGAGACTTTTTTATTGTAATGTTTATTGTAAAAAGTGTCGTCTGTGTATTTTTCTTACATGTATTTATTTTTTTTTACTTTTTTTATTTTTAAACTTTAATGTACTGGCATATATCTATATACTGATAGTACACAGGCAGTTGTTAGGACATACTTAAGTATGCCCTAGCAACAGGAAATATGGTCAGACAGCCCTGGGGTCCTTCAATGGACCCTGGGCTGTCTGCCCATATATGGTATTTCTCTCGATTGCGTCACAGGGCATCTGCCTTCTCATTTTCCCCTTGAATGCTGCGGTCCGCTTTGAACACAGCATTCAAGCGAATAGCGGCGGGAATCAGAGGTTTCTCTGATCTCCGATGTTAGAGCAGGGCTAGGACTGTGTAATACAGCCATTGCCCCGCTCCCGACAAGTGGGTGCCTGCGGTCAGCATGAGGTGATGCGGCCGATGCTGCACTAATGAGCGGCGGCTCCAGCACCGAAGACAGAACTTGGGGGTGTTTTGCAGTGCGCCCGCCATGCTCTCTGTCTTCAATGCCGGAGCTCATTACTGCAGCGCCGACCTGATCACCTCATGCTGACCCTGCGCGCACACTTATTAGGAGTGGGGCAATGTATGTGACAATATTATGTATCTTTATTGTACAGATCCGTAATATGGAATTTACCTGATATGGGTCCATACTGTACCGTATGTACCGGTGTGTTCCCAATTTTATATGGCACAAAGTTGTTGTTTTTTTAAGGATTCCTATAGAATTACATGCATTGCACGAGATAATCTCACCGGGCACAATACAGTGGCACATGGAGTGCTTACAGGTCCATAATACAGACCTGTGGGCTGCCATACAGAGTCTGTGCCACGTGCAGAAACCCTTAAAGCGTTGAATACAACTTTTTAGTAAAATATACTGTATATCCTATATTCAAAAGATATTTATTTGCATTTATTTGTAGTCATGCGGACAAATTATACAACTACTGTCATATGTCAATACCAGTATTTGATGAACTACTCCGTCGTCTGAGAACTTCACTGACTCTTCAAAATACTGTGTTGGGGGAGTACGTTCGTGCAGAAGAAAATCTCCTCATCACTTTGCGGTAAAGTTTTCTATATAAACACACTATATATAGGTTCATGTATGAAAACTAACCCAGACATTCTTTTTTGCCAACAGTATTGAGTTAAACGTGGTACAAGCTTTTGCCCCATGTTTATAAAGCATCTAGTTACCGTTTTCTTTTTGGGGTGCGGTCCAAATTCAACAGTTTCCAAATTTAAAAAAAAAAAAGATGTCCAACATTTTACACCCAAAAACTGCTAGGCAGCCTGGACATGACAGACCATTAATACATTTTGTATAAGGGTTTTCTTAAAGGGGTTGTCCGCTTTTAGCAAATGAATGTAAATTTTTGTATCATTAAAAAATGATACAATTTTCCAATATACTTTCTGTATTCCTTGCAATTTTAAAGATCTCTGCTTGTCAGAACATTTTTTTTTTTTTTTACTTCCAGTGCCTAGAATTTTGTCCATGGTCATGTGATGGACACACAGGTGCTGGGATCATTAGAAGAAACAATCCTGATAAAGGGTCTGTAACTGTAACGAGTCGTGCACCTGTGTGTCCATCACATGACCATGTACTGATTTTTATCCACTGGAAGTAAACCATGAATAACAAGCAAAGTTCTTGAAAACTGAGGAATTCATTCAGAAAGTTCATTGGAATATGTTATAACTTTTAACTGGTTTGTGACCGCCAGCTGTATATAAACGGACGGCGGTCGAGGTCCTTAAAACCCGCTCCATAGTGTATTTACGGCGTGGTTTTTAACTGACTGCCCGAGCGATCAGGCAGTTGAATGTCGAGTGCTGCGCAGTCTGTGACTGCTGGGGACCCTAAAGAGAGGATAGAAGCAGCTTTTACTGCTTCTATCTTCTCTGATCGCTTGTACACAGCTGTCTCTATTGGTGCCGGTGATCATGTGACTGGTCACATGTATGCCAGGATGCTGTTAGTGCTGGGTTTACAGCCCTATTAGTGACAATAGTCGATATAAGAGGGCTGATTTCCCCAGCCCCAGTTAGTGGAAAAACAAGGTGTAAAGGTATTTTATGACCTTTGAGGGACAGACCATAATAATAAAAAATAAATAAAAGTAAAAATAAATGAAATAATACACAAAATACCCACCCAAAGAAACGTTCCCCAGGCCAATCATTGTCGTAACACTAACCCTGACCCAATTACCCTAAAATAAACCTGTAATATATCAACATTTATGTAAGGTAAAACTATATTATTACCAGAAAAAATTAGCTGAAGTAAAAAAAGCATATGTTTCAGTATTATTTTCAAACTATAAGCCTGAAAATTCAAAAATAGAAAAATAATGCATATTTAACCCCTTAATGACCGGGCCTGAAAAGACCTTAATGACCAGCTCAATTTTTCTGTTTCTGCCTCTCTGCCTTTCAGCAGCCATTAACTTTTTTATTTTTTCATTGACGTGGCTGTATGAGGCCTTGTTTTATGGGAGAGAAATAGTACTTTTTTTCCTCAGTTTGGGGGTAAAAAAATTTTTTTTTTATGGCGTGAATATAGGAAAAAGCGATTCTCGGCATAGTTTTTCTTGTTTTATTTTTTTATTCCGTTCACGCTAAATAAGCCATTAGATTAATTCTTCAAGTTATTACGGTCGTGTAGATACCTAATATGTGTAGGTTTTTGGTTTTTATTTAGTTTAGGGGCAATAAAATGTATTTTATGCAAAATAATGACTCTTCTTGGTACTTTTTTTTTATTTATTTATTTTTTTTGTTACTTTTTTTTTTTTTTAATCCCATCAAGGGATAACTTTATTTGGATTTTTTTTTTTTTACTTGTAATGTATTAGCATACTCCTGTATGCTAATACATTACACTGTGTCACTATGGCACAGGCTGCTGATCGGGCAGCACATAGTGTGCCCGAACAGCAGGCAAACGGAACAGACAGCCCTGGGGTCCTTTGTAGATCCCCAGAGCTGACTGCAGAGAGATTCCCCTGTGTTTGATCGCATCACTGGAATCCCGGTGATGCAATCAAAGAGGGGAATTCCCTTTGATCATGCCGCGTTCATGTTTTCCGACCCCCAGCTGTATTCAGGAGGCTGCTCTAGGATCAGGAGCTGTTAGTTACAGCTCCTGCTTAGAGGATGAGCGCTCACACGAGCGCTCATCAGCCTCTCCTACAGCGACGCCAAAAGACGTCGTTGTAGGCTCAGGACCTGCACCGCCTGATGTCAAAAGACAGTGGGTGGTCAGGAAGGAGTTAAATGATATAAAAAGAAATCTGCATTGTCCACGAAAAAAATTCGCAAAAAATAACGTCACTAGACCAAACAAATAAAAAAGTAATAACCATTTAATGGCTAAATGGTGTATGGTTCTGAAGGCTCAAAATAGCCCAGTCCTGAACCGGTTAATTATCTAAAAAATAACACTTAATTTGCTGAAACAGGACAACCCTTTTAAGGAGAAAAATGTTGCCGACGCAACATCTCACTATTCTCCACAGGACACGTTTCTATGAGACATTTCTGCCATATCCTGTGACTATACCATAATTGTCTAAGATGGTAATACCCTATTAAGTGAGCAGGCTCCAACTTATGGCGCTTGCACCAAATTCTCCTTCATTTGTCTGTCTGTCTCCATCTCCAGGAAAACTTACTTTAAATAGAAAAAAAAAAAACTTATTATTGTAATTCTTGTTTCTTTCAGATCCAATAAATAGTTGTGCTGTTACCTAAAGGTGCTCTTACCCGGCCCGATACTGGCCGGACAAAACATGCGCCAACCAACCGTACAGTACATCGATCGGTGCTTGTTAGCTCCATTTACAAGAAGCAACGATCATTAATGTATTGGGACAATTGTTCATTCCCATACATTAGCCATCGTTGCTCCTTGTGAATGGAGCTAACAAGCACCGATCGATGTGCTGTATTGTCGATTGGCACCTGTTTTTCCGGTATCTGGCCGTGTAAAAGTACCTTTACATAGAGATGAAGTGCTGTTGAAGTATATATTTATATCCACTTTCCTTTGTCGACTGCTGGGAGAATTAATGGCAGCCCATTGCTAGATCTGGAGTCTATGTTCACTTCAATGAAATAATTATTAAACTTGCAGTTTAAGGCTGGATTCACACGAGCATGTTCGGTCCGTAATGGACGGAACGTATTTCGGCCGCAATTCCCGGACCGAACACAGTGCAGGGAGCCGGGCTCCTAGCATCATAGTTATGTACGACGCTAGGAGTCCCTGCCTCGCTGCAGGAAAACGATCCCGTTCTGTAATCATGTTTTCAGTACGGGACAGTAGTTCCACGGAGAGGCAGGGACTCCTAGCGTCGTACATAACTATGATGCTAGGAGCCCGGCTCCCTGCAGTGTGTTCGGTCCGGGACTTCCGGCTGAAATACGTTCCGTCCATTACGGACGTAACATGGTCGTGTGAACCCAGCCTCAAGGTGGCCGGCAGGGGTTTCTGTTTTTAGGTCATGAACGGACTAAAAATGTTAACAAATACTGCATGACTATCAAAAGTGCGTACATTTCTGTGTTTATTCAGCACATTTGTCTTTTTTTTAATTGTTTTATTTCAGCAGTCAGATTTTTATATATTCTTTTTTTTTTTTTTGTTTTTTTTTCAAAGGTTCCTGGCAACAGGAGAAGCATTTGCATCAATGCATCAACAGTTTTGTGTTAGTACATCTATCATCGCCAGAATAGTTAAGGCAACTTGTAAAACAATGTGGAGGGAATTGCAGCCTACAGTCATGCCGTCTCCCACCCTGGAGACATGGTTAAAGGTGGCAGCTGGGTTTGAAACCGCAGCCAGTTTTCCCAACTGCATAGGGGCTGTCGATGCCAGACACCTAAGAGCGCGACAGCCTTTGGACACTGATTTAGGGCACTTCGGTCACAACAAGTACTTTTCTGTGCTTGTATTGGCAGTGGCAGATGCAAACTGTAAGTTTATTGCCATTGATGTAGGTACTTATGATAATACTGGGGCCTGCAGAGTGCTGGAATCATCACTAATACAGCAGCAAATCCTTCAAGATCAAATGTCTCTCCCCACTCCAAGACCATTTCCTGGTACAACCGATCCTGTCCCCTTGGTTATGGTGTCAGATAATGTTTTCGGTGTGACACCTCCCTTGCTGTGTCCATACCCATGGAGGGGGCTGGATAATCGAAGGAGGATGTTCAACAGCAGGCTGAGCCGAGCATGCAGATTTGTTGAAGGCACTTTTGGCATCATGGCTAGTAGATGGAAGGTCGTCTGCTCTGATATGCGATTGGATGTAGACACAGTAGAGTCCGTCATCAAAGCATGCTGTGTCCTTCACAATTATGTCTGCGAGTGTGATGGTGAGGAAGTAGATGCGAAGACCCAGATGCCCTATACTGGCACTGTTATCGATTGGAACTACAACAGGCCTCTCAACAATGGATTACATGTAAGGGACAGCTTCGCTGACTATTTTGCGAGTCCTGAGGGTGCCGTGATCTGGCAGTTTTCCTGTCTTGCAAACACTGATCTCCACTAATATGACACTTTTTTTTCAATTTGTCATTCGTTCGTTCAGTCAGCCCTGTTTTTTATTTTTTTTCAATTGAGAGGAAAAAAATATATTTCTTGACTTGTTAATGTTTAAAATGGAGAAAAACATGATTGTTAAAAAAATAAAAATAATTAAAATTTCTGATTAGTCTCTATCACAATTAATTTATGTATGTATAGTTTATATGTGCAAAATAATTGACATATAGTTTGACCCAGTTTAAGGCCCCATGCACACGACCGTAGAATTGATGAATGGGTCAGTAATTACGGGCCTTTATTGGGCTCTGGCTGCCATATGCAGATGCCTTAACATGCTAAAGTTAACATGCTATCTTTTTCTGCAAAGTAAACGGTGGGGAAATTTTTTTTAAAAATACAATGGCGTAGGTGCTTTTTCGTTTTGCATAATACTGAATAATACTTGTCCCATAATGAAAAATCCCTCACATATAAATCTAATAATAATAAAGTTACAGCTGTCAGAAGGCAATAAGGCAAAAATAACTGCATCCTTCATAAGTGTAAAAGAGTATCCGGCACACCAATTTTGAAACAAAAGGTATTTTTATTTTGTTTTTAATGCCAGTGGCAGAGTGCGAAGTTTCGGTCTAAGCGACCTTCATCAGGCTCTGAGCCGTGCTGGAAAACTGCATAGATGAGCGCTAGTGGTGCTGATAGCGGCTGGCCGCTGTGTCATGGCGCTCATGGATGCATCCTTAATTACATGTTGTACATGGGTGACGGACATTTGTGGTTTGTTATACCTGCTAAAATCATCACTAATTTAACCCCTTTAGGACACAGCCTGTTTTGGCCAAGTGGCACAGCCGATTTTTTTCAAAGCTGACGTGTCACTTTATGTGGTAATAACCTGTGAATGCTTTTACCTATCCAAGCGATTCTGAGATTGTTTTCTCGTGACATATTGTACTTCATGTTAGGCCTCATGCACACGACCGTAGCCATGTGCACGGCCGTGATTTTCTGGTTAGCCGGCAGCGGACTGTCAGCCGCGAGCCGCCCGCAAATCGCTGGCCATGCACATGGCCGTGGCCATTATTTTCAATGAACCACAGAAAAGAAAAGAGCTTGTAGCCAGAAATATATATAGAAAATAAATATTTTATTCCCATAAATAAACAAACAGATTTTAAAAGAATGGATGAAAGGACAAGACCCTAGTAAAAAAAGTTTGGCGCGATTACTGAAACTTATAGTACAAGTAGGGTAACAATGCTACCAAATATCTGATCATATTATATATTCATGTAGAAGGTTCCCCTTTAAATAATTGAAGATCCATTGAAAAGTGTAAACAATCAATGTTAAGATAAAGAAGCTAAGGAAAACCGATAGTATTCATAAAGTGCTAGTGCATAGGTATACTAAATGAAGCAGATGGCAGCAGCTTACCCATAAATATAGGATAGTGATGGTCAGTGCTCGCTCCAGCACATAAGCCCCAACGCGCGTTTCGTTGACAAGGTGCTTCCTCAGGGGGAGATATGTGTGTTTTAGGCCTCATGCATATGGCAGAGAGGCTGGATGAAGGCACATCTCCCAGTGGCTCCGCTGTATAGTGCCTCTTTACAGCACTCTATTGTGGAGATATTATTTTTGGGGAACGTATCTCATCTGATGGTGCATGCCATCATTTTTTTTTTTCTGTCGGATTCATCTGGAATTTGACGGGAAAAATCTCTGTATGAAATCTAAGGCATACAGAGATACAGTGGGGCCCCAAAGACTTCTTTTGATGCTCCTTACAACCTCTATGTTGCCTGGTAATGTGTCTGACTGCATATAGCATGGAAAACAATTTGAAGTATTTTTGTGGCATATTTCATTCCCCAATTTGGTGGCAAATGCATGAAAAAATTTAGGTTTTTTTTCCAAAGGGAGATGGTGAAAATTAACCCTATCTTTTGTCAAGTTTCTCCTATTCACGCTCTATCAAGCAGTGAATACCATTTCACAGTGAATAAGATTAAGCTATAATGGAATATTTGACAAGGGTTGGGTCTAAAAAGTTCAGAATACTCATCTGCACAATGGAACGCTGAATGTAGGAGAAACCAGCGAGAAAGCGATATGTAAAATAATTCATTACATATTAAAAAAAAAATGACAATGAAAACAGGGGTACACTATGCATTAGGCAAGGCGAGAGCTTAACCTCAGGTGGCCCTCTTCCTTTACTGAAGTGGGCCAGTATTTTACCAGATATACCTCCTATAACTCTGAGGGTGTCCTCGTGAAAAAGGCTGGATGCACCCATGCTTGCAATGTATGTTTTTTTGCACAGTTTTTCCACAGTTTACTAGTGCGACAATTATCACACGCGACCATCTTTAAAGAAAAGAAAAAAAAAAGCATCAAGTATCATAAACATTCAGTAAGTACTCTCTGTGCTCTGAGAACAAGTGACAAAAATGTGTGATGGCCATAATTGTTTGCAGGATGTTGAAATAAGTGAAAAATCTTTCATGTTGTGATCTTTGTATTCGTTTACGCGGTGATTAGTAATAACTGAATCAATCTAACCAGTATCCACTAGAGGGCGATCTTTGCATATAGTTCAGAACGCGGCTTATTTCATAGTTTAGTATTTTCATCATGGACGTTTATGGCATATCCACAGGACATGCCATAAATGTCTGGTAGGTTGTTGTCCCACCTATTGAGAGAATAGGGGTCCTTGGAAACTGACAATCAAGGATTGGCGATGGTAATTATGTAAAAAAAAAAAAAGCTCATCGGAAAAAAAATTGCACAATTTGTGACGCACCTATTTTATAAAATGTTGCATGGACATATGTGAACTTGGCACATGTACTGCATTGTAGAAAACGCTGGGATAAGAAGTCAGACAGTTGTCTTGGGTAAAAAATTCTGCACAAATTTATTATATTTGGCATACCGTTGCAGCAAAGTAGATGACACCCCCTTTCTGACATAAGAAAAAAAAATGTAGGCCAGATGCTTTATATATAGTACGTTTGTGCTTGCTCCCAATGGTAGCCCTTGGCATAGGTTGGGTGCTTCCCGATCAAACATTGGTGGCCTATCCTAAGGATAGGTCCTAGAGAAGCCCTTTAAGTAAAATAACAGGCAAAATTATCTTCTGGTATTTCAGTCACATGTGCTCTTAGATTGTGACTGATTCCTAGAAAGATACAACATTCCAGCGCAAAGGGTCATTAAAATCAACGGCAATTTGTTTAGAGGTGTTCTCAGGTCATCAGTATATGATCGGTATGGGTCCAACACCTGGACCCCGCACCAATCCGCTGCTCCGGCAGTCTCCGGGCGCCAGAAGCTTCGAAGTGTCAGGCACGGACGTCCGGTGCCCAGAGGCAGCCGGAGCAGCAGATCTGTGCTGGGGTCAGGATTTCGAACCTGCACCCATCCTATACTGATGACCTATCCTTTGGATAGGTTTAGACAACCCCTTTAAGAATGCATAGGGAAATCCATTTGTTAGATTTGTATTCTTTGGACAAGCGAATTTGGAGAAATGTTATTATGAAATTATTTAGCATAATATAATTATTTCTAGGAATCCTTTGTGGCACTGATCTGGTGCTGGTGTCCAGAGATCATGAACTAGGTATCTTTGCTTGTATGCAGATATGGAAGCTACAGACAAGATCATAATATAAAATCTTTGTCAGTACCGAGGAACAATAGCTCTAACAAAGCCGATGTTCATGGAAAAGATTCATGTTGTTGTGCAGTCTGTCGATTCTAAAAGAATCACATAGGTGTACGACTTGTTATAGTACCTTTTATCAGAGTTCCTTCTGGTGTAACAATCCATGCACTGGTGTGATTATCATATGACCAGGACAGTAAACAAGGCTCCCATCCCATGACTGCAAGCAGAGCTCTTGAAAGCCATGATAAATTACTACAAAACTATTCATACAATGAATAGGTTTTATTTGCTGAAACCATTTAACGCTTTTAATATAATGTGACCCCAACAGTATAAGTTTTACGGCCTCATACACACGACCGTATTGGTGTGCATGACACGCAATTTTCTGCTCGGATGGCCGAGGAGTGTCACTCGCGGGCCGCCCGCAAATCCGGGGCTGTGCACATGGCCGTGTACATTCATTTCAATGAGCCCTGATCAAAATGCGTCCCAAATAGGACATGTCCTATCTTTTTGCGGTCCAGGCTCCCGGGCAAACCACGGTTGTGGGCATGGGCCCATAGAAATGAATGGGACTGCAATTCGCCAGCAGATTTTCGGATGAATTGCGGCCGAAAAAACACATTCGTGTGCATGAGGCCTTAAGTCATACACATATCCATTTTAACCCCTTCCCGACATCCGCCGTATATATACGGCGCTGTCGGGAGGTGCTTCCCGCAAAGCGCCGTATATATACGGCGCAGTGATGGTGCGGGCTCAGGAGCAGAGCCGGCACCATCACCGCGGGGTGACAGCTGTATTATACAGCTGGCACCCTCCTGTAACTGCCAGGACCGGAGCTATTCTCCGATCCGGCAAATTAACCCCTCAGATGCTGCGCTCAATAGAGAAAAAATGGCGTCCGAGTCTGCCTTGTACGGGAGCCGATGAGGACCCGCCTGCGGCGTGTCCTCATAGGCTTGCTGTCAGTGAATAACTGACAGCGCTAATACACTGCACTACATATGTAGTGCAGTGTATTAGAGTAGCGATCGGGGCATCAGGCCCTCATGTCCCCTAGTGGGACAAGTAAAAAAAGTAAAAAAAAGTTAATAAAAATGTGGTAAAACAATAAAAACACACATTTCAAATAAAAAAAAAGCTAAACTGACTTTTTTCCCATAGTAAGACTTTTATTATGGGAAAAACCGTAAAAATCAAAAAAAACTATACATAATTGGTATCGCCGCGTCCGTAACGACCCAAACTACAAAACTATTATGTAATTTATCCCGCACGGTGAACGCGGTAAAAAAAAACCATGAAAAACAGCGCCAGAATCTTTGTTTTTAGGTCACGTCTCCTTCCAAAAAATGCTATAAAAAGTGATCAAAAAGTCACATTTACTCCAAAATAGTACTAATAAAAAATGACAATCCGTCCCGCAAAAAATAATCCCTGACACCGTTTCGTGCACGCAAAAATAAAAATGTTCTGGGTCTTAGAATATGGCGACACAGAAAACAAATGATTTTATAAAAAAAGTGATTTTATTGTGCAAAAGCCGCAATACATAAAAAAAACTATATAAATTTGGTATCGCCGCGTACGTAACGACCCAAACTACAAAACAATTATGTAATTTATCCCGCATGGTGAACGCCGTAAAAAAAAACATGAAAAACAACGCCAGAATCTTTGTTTTTAGGTCACATCTCCTTCCAAAAAATGCTATAAAAAGTGATCAAAAAGTCACATTTACTCCAAAATAGTGCTAATAAAAACGGCAATCCGTGCCGCAAAAAATAATCCCTGACACCGCTTTGTGCACGCAAAAATAATAAAGTTCTGGGTCTTAGAATGTCGACACAGAAAACAAATGATTTTATAAAAAAAGTGATTTTATTGTGCAAAAGCTGCAATACATAAAAAAAACTATATAAATTTGGTATCGCCGTAATCGTATCGACCCGCAGAATAAAGCTAACATGTAATTTAGGGCACACTGTGGATGCCGATAAAAAAAACAATAAAAAACTATTCCAGAATTGCTTGTTTTTGGTAATTTCCTTTACCAAAAAATGAAATAAAAAGTGATCAAAAAGTCGTATGTGTTCTAAAATGGTACCAATAAAATCTACAGCCCGTCTCGCAAAAAACAAGCCCGCACACCGCTCAATCTACTGAAAAATAAAAAAGTTATGGCACTAGTAACGCGGTGATGAAAAAACATCTCAATGCGCAGGCAGGAGGGGAACATTCCTTCAGTTTCAGGGCCCCAGGATTTAGGAACTAGGAAAGGGAAGGGACATAGCACATCCGCTGGAAGCGAGGGTGCCCGTATTATACCAGTGCAAAACTTTCCCAGTAATATTTCCCAAACTACGAAGGAGAAAAAGTCCCCAAAAGGTGCAGAGTGTTACAAAAGGGGGATAAGAAAGAAAACCGTTTATCAGTGCGACACCGGCCTGCGCATAACGGATCGCTTCACAGCGTAACACACATCTATGGATAATTGTATTATTTACCCCATTATTATACCCTCTTATTATGCCCTGATGTTCTCCGCACAGATTATATATGCCACCACATTATAAACGGAAATACCAGCAAAACCCCAAACAGAACTATTACCAAGCAAAATCCATGCTCAAAATGGCGGTCTTTCCCTTCTTAGCCCTACAGTGTGCCCAAACAGCAATTTATGGCCACAAGTAAGGCATTACCATACCCGGGAGAACCCGCTTAACAATTTATGGGGTAAGATTCTCTAGGGGCACAACATCTTGTGCGGTGAATGGGCAGATCAGTGGAGAAATTGCAATTTTCACTTTGCACAATCCACTGCGTATTCATTTCTGAAAAACACCTGTGGAGTCTAAATTCTCACTACACCCCTTGATAAATGCCTTTAGGGGTGTAGTTTCTAAAACGGGGTCACTTTTGTTTGGTACATCAGTGGTTTTGCAAATGCAACATGGCGTAAGCAAACCATTCCAGCAAAATCTACGCTCCAAAAGATAAATACCGCTCCTTTTCTTCTGAATGCTCCCATATACGTAAACAGCCGATTATAACCACATATGGGGCGTTACTGTACTCGGGAGAAATTACTTTACAAATGTTGGGGTGCTTTTTCTTCTCTATTCCTTGCAAAAATGAAAAATGTGTATCTAAAACGACATCTTGTTGGAAAAAAAAATTATTTTTCATTTTCATGGCTTAATTCTAATTAATTCAGCAAAAAACCTTTGGGATCAAAATTTTCACTATACCCCTAGATGATTCCTCAGGGGGTGCAGTTTCCCAAATGGAGTCACTTTTGGGGTGTTTCCACTGTACTAGTACTACAGGGGCTCAGCAAATATGACATGACACCCAGAAACCATTCCAAAATCCAAATGGTGCTCCTTCCATTCTGAGCCCTACCGTGTGTCCAAACAGATGTTTGTGACCACATGTGGGGTATTGTTTTACTCGGGAGAAGTTGCTTTACAAATGTTGCGGTGCTTTTTCTCCTTCAGTCCTTGTGGAAATGAAAAAAAAAATACCTAAACCTACATTTTCTTTGAAAAAATGTAGATTTTCATTTTTACGGCCTACTTACAATAAGTTCTGTAAAAAAACTGGCTGGTCAAAATGCTTGCTACACCCCTAGATAATTTCCTCATGGGGTGTAGTTTCCAAAATGGGGTCACTTGTTGGGGGTTTCCACTGTTTTGTCCCCTCAGGAGCTTTGCAAATGCGACATGGCCTCCGCAAACCATTCCTGCTAAATTTGAGTTCCAAAAGCCAAATGGCGCTCTTTCCCTTCTCAGCCTCGCTGTGTGTCCAAACAGCCGTTTATTACCACATGTGGGGTATTGTTTTACTCGGGAGAAATTTCTTTACAAATTTTATGGTGCTTTTTCTCCTTTAGTCCTTGTGGAAATGAAAAAAAATTAGCTAAACCTACATTTTATTTGAAAAAATTTAGATTTTCATTTTCACAGCCTACTTGCAATAATTTCTTCAAAAAACCTGTGGGGTCAAAATGCTCACTATACCCCTAGATAATTTCCTTAAGGGGTATAGTTTCCAAAATGGGGTCACTTGTTGGGGGTTTCCACTGTTTTGTCCCCTCAGGGGCTTTGCAAATGTGACATGGCCTCCGCAAACGATTCCTGCTAAATTTGAGCTCCAAGACCAAATGGCGCTCTTTCCCTTCTAAGCCCTGCCGTGTGTCCAAACAGCCGTTTATTACCACATGTGGGGTATTGTTTTACTCGGAAGAAATTGCTCTACAAATGTTGTTGTGCTTTTTCTACTTTAGTTCTCTTGGAAATGAAAAAAAATTAGCTAAACCTACATTTTATTTGAAAAAATGTAGATTTTCATTTTCATGACCTAGTTCCAAAAAATTTTGCAAAAAAACTGGCCGGTCAAAATGCTTGCTACACCCCTAGATAAATTCCTCGAGGGGTATAGTTTCCAAAATGGGGTCACTTGTTAGGGGTTTCCACTGTTTTGTCACCTCAGGGGCTTTGCAAATGCGACATGGCCTCCGCAAACCATTCTTGCTAAATTTGAGCTCCAAGAGCCAAATGGCGCACTTTCCATTCTAAGTCCTGCCGTGTGTCCAAACAATCGTTTATTACCACATGTGGGGTACTGTTTTACTCGGGAGAAATTGCTCTACAAATGTTGTGGTGCTTTTTCTACTTTAGTTCTTTTGGAAATGAAAAAAAATTAGCTAAACCTACATTTTATTTGAAAAAATGTAGATTTTCATTTTCATGGCCTAGTTCCAAAAATTTTTGCAAAAAAACTGGCCGGTCAAAATGCTTGCTACACCCCTAGATAAATTCCTCGAGGGGTGTAGTTTCCAAAATGGAGTCACTTTTGGGGGGTTTCCACTGTTTTAGTTCCACTAGACCTGTTCAAAGCGGATATGGTGCCTAAAATATATTCTAATAAAAAGGAGGCCCAAAATCCACTAGGTGTTCCTTTGCTTCGGAGGCCGGTGCTTCAGTCCATTAGCGCACTAGGGCCATATGTGGGATATTTCCTAAAACTGCAGAACCTGGGCAATAAATATTGAGTTGCATTTCTTGGGTAAAACATTCCATGGTACAAAAAAAATGGATTCAAAATGAATTTCTGGAAAAAAATAATGAACTTTGTAAATTTCACCTCTACTTTGCCTTAATTCCTGCGCAATGTCTAAAGGGTTAAGAAACTTTCTAAATGCTGTTTTGAATACTTTGATGGGTGCAGTTTTTAAAATGGGGTGACTTATTGGGGGTTTCTAATATCTAAGGACCTTAAAGCCACTTCACAACTAAACTGGCCCCTGTAAAAATAGCATTTTGAAATTTTCTTGAAAATGTGAGAAATTGCTGCTAAAGTTCTAAGCCTTGTAACGTCCTAGAAAAATAAAATGATGATCAAAATACGATGCCAATATAAAGTAGACATATGGGGGATGTTAGCAACATTTTTGTGTGGTATAACTGCCTGTCTTACAAGCAGATACATTTAAATTGAGAAAAATGCTAATTTTTGCAATTTTTCGCTAAATTTTGGTGTTTTTCACAATTAAATACTGAATGTATCGGGCAAATTTTGCCAGTAACATAAAGTCCAATGTGTCACGAGAAAACAATCTCAGAATCGCTTGGATAGGTAAAAGCATTCCGGAGTTATTACCACATAAAGTGAAACATGTCAGATTTGAAAAATGAGGCTCTGTCAGGAAGGTCAAAAGTGGCCAAAGAGGGAAGGGGTTAATAGCTTGCTCAGCGTTCTGCATGTTCCAAGCAACATATCTTTGTAATGATGGATAGCAGAGAACACCGCATGTGGCTTTTTGCTTGCTCTGGCACATTTACAGTGGGAGCTTCTGTGATGAAAAAAATTTGTGACATGTACTTAAAAATACCCTTGGCATTATTTTTAGCATGGTTTCACTATGTCCTATGTTGATAAACAAGAAATAATGAAACGACATATAAATATCTAAAAACCTTTACAAAACTGGCATAGAATATCTACAATCAAATGCAGCTAGTAGCACGAGGGTAATTGTTTTCTAGAAGGTGGTTTCATTTGTTACAATATTGTTTTTGAGAAAGCTTATGGTATGTAATCTTTTAGATTACAATTTCTATTTGGATACACTTATAGTGAGGAGCTTGTAAACTGGTAATGAAATGGGATGTATGTTATTATTTACGAGTATAAAATAGGATGAGGTTTGGACAACCACATTTTGGATTACAGGTCCACCTACTAGAAGTCAAATCACTTGAACTCTTGATCTCTGTAGTGTGACATCATTGTGTTTATTATTCCTGTGCAGTGACATCACTGTGTGCATTATCTAGATTCTCTAACAAGAGTGAAATAATTATTCCTGTGCAGTGACATCACTGTGTGCGTTTTTAGGGTTGTAAGTATATAAGGTGCAGCTCTTGCAGCTGTACCCAGAAGCTTATGCCTGTGGTGGCCCAAACTGTACCTCATAACAGTAATAAAAACTACTTGTAATGTTTCTTGAGTTTGTATCACTCTAGTGCAAAACACCTAACAAACTTCAAAGATGTCAGAATAGCAGAACCTCCTGCAGAATAGTGAACATGTCAATTAGTCCATCAGGAAAGATTACATAAGTAAACATGCAACTTTGGGGTTATTACACGATATCACCATTGCCAACATTTTAAAATAATTTCCAGGATCGCCACATTTTAGGGGTTTCTAGCATATCGGCAGACCCCAGTCTGAAATTGCGGGGTTTGCCGATAGTTAGCATGGCAAACGAAAGCCAAACAATGGCCTCCGTGTCTGCCATGGACGGAAGCCCATCAGGACCAACCTCCGACGATTGCGATCGCCGCATTTAGGGGGTTTGTAGCACATCGGCAGCCCCCATGCAATCGTGGGGGTTGCTGATGCTTGTAATGGCATCCGGAGGCCAGGCAACTGCCTCCAGGTCTGCCATGTATGGAAGCCTATAAGTCTCTGGCTGGTCCTCGTAGACTTAGGGTATGTGCACACGAGAACTGGCTTCTACGTCTGAAAAGACAGACTGTTTTCAGGAGAAAACAGCTGCGTCGTTTCAGACGTAAAAGCTCCTCCTCGCATTATGCGAGGCGTCTTTGACGGCCGATCATTTGAGCTGCTCTTCATTGAATTCAATGAAGAATGGCTCAAATTACGTTTCAAAGAAGTGTCCTGCACTTCTTTGACGAGGCAGTCATTTTACGCGTCGTCGTTTGACAGCTGTCAAACGATGACGCGTATATGACAGGTCGTCGGCACAGTACGTCGGCAAACCCATTCAAATGAATGGGCAGATGTTTGCCGACGTAATTAGCCGTATTTTCAGGCGTAAATCGAGGCATAATACGCCTCGTTTACGCCTGAAAATAGGTCGTGTGAACCCAGCCTTACTGTCAGAGTGACTATGACGTCACACTGACAGTTGGAATACGTTACACTACCTAGGTAGGTGGCTAGCATGGCGATCGGAGGCCAAGTAATGGCTTCCGTGTCTGCCATGTACGGAAGCCTATCAGGATCAGCCTCCGGATAGACTTCCTGTCAGTGACAGGACGTCACTGCCGTTCACGATGCACTGTCGATGACCGTGTCTGTGACAGTGTCGGCGACAGTGTGCATCGGGAACCGGGAGGTCAGCTGTCCCTGACAGCTGACTCTCCACTAGTTGCCGATCAGCAGCTCATTGCCGCTGATTTCGGCAATTAACCCATTACATGCGGGGCTCGATTGCGATCTCCGCATGTAGTGGGTTTGTAGCACATCAGCAGCCCCCATGCAATTATGGGGGCTGCTGATGCTTGTGATGGCACCCGGGGGCCAGACAACAGCCCCCGGGTCTGCCATGTATGTCAGCCTATGAGGATCAGCCTCTGGCTGGTCCTCGTAGACTAAGGGTATGTGCACACACACTAATTACGTCCGTAATTGACGGACGTATTTCGGCCGCAAGTACCGGACCGAACACAGTGCAGGGAGCCGGGCTCCTAGCATCATAGTTATGTACGATGCTAGGAGCCCCTGCCTCTCCGTGGAACTACTGTCCCGTACTGAAAACATGATTACAGTACGGGACAGTTGTCCTGCAGAGAGGCAGGGACTCCTAGCATCGTACATGACTATGATGCTAGGAGCCCGGCTCCCTGCACTGAGTTCGGTCCGGGACTTGCGGCCGAAATACGTCCGTCAATTACGGACGTAATTAGTGTGTGTGCACATACCCTTACTGTCAGAGTGATGTGTGACGTCACACTGACAGTTGGAACACGTTACACTACATAGGTAGTGTAATGTATTCTAGCAGCGATCAGAGCAGGTAAAAAAAATAAAGTGTAAAAAGTAAATAAAAAATAAAAAAAAGTTAAGTCTCTTTTATTATAGGAAAAAAATTAAACCGTTAAAAAACCACATATTTGGTATCCCCGCGTTCGTAACGACCCAATCTATAAAACTATAATGTTATTTTTACCACACGGTGAACGCCGCAAAAAAAAACAAACTAAAAACAATGTCAGAATCACTATTTTTTTGGGCACCACCCCTCCCAAAATATAGAATAAAAAGTGATCAAAAAGACGCATGTACCCGAAAATAGTAACAATAAAAACTACAACCTGTCCTGCAAAAAACAAGCCCTTACACCACTTTTTTGATTGAAAAATAAAAAAGTTACGGCTCTCAGAATATGGTGACAGAAAATAAATTATTTTATAAAGAAGTGTTTTTATTGTGCAAACGCTGCAAAACATAAAAAAACTACATACATATGGTATCGCCGTAATCGTACCGACCCACAGAATAAAGTAAAATTGTCATTTATATCGCATTATGAAGCCGTAAGAAATAAAGAATTTAAAACGCCAAAATTTTGGCCACCAAAGCTCTAAATAAAATGTAATAAAAAGTGATCAAAAATTTGCATCTACCAAAAAATGGTACCAATAAAAACTACAGCTCATTCTGCCAAAAATAAGCCCTCACACCGCTCAATTCATGGAAAAAGTTATGGAGTTTGGAAGGCGGGGAGTGAAAAACTAAAATGGAATAGCAAAAAAGGATCAGTCCTGCAAAGGTTAATTAATTTCTATTAAAAAAATAAATTATTACCACATGTGGGGTATTGTCATACTCTGGAGAGATTGCGTTACAAATTTAGGGCGACTTTTTCTCCTTTATCCCTTGTGAAAATGAAAAAATTCCACATTTTAGTGGACAAAAATGTTTATATTCATTTTCACGGCCTAATTCTACTAAATTCTGCAAAAGACCTGTGTGGTATAAATGCTTACTAAACCCCTAGAAAAATTCCTTGAGGGGTGTAGTTTCCAAAATGGGGTCACTTTTGTGGTGTTTCCACTATATTGTTCCCTCCATGGGGTTGCAATCGCGACATGGCACTAAAAACCAATCCAGCAAAATCTGAGCTCCAAAATCCAAATGGCGCTCCCTCCCTTCTGAGCTCTGCCGTGGGTCCAAACAGCAGTTTATTACCACATATGGGGTATTTCTGTAATCGGGAGAAGATGCTTTACAAATGTTGGGGTGTATTTTCTTCTTTATTCCTTGTAAATATTAAAAATGTCTGTTATTTCAGAAAAAAAGTAGATTTTCATTTTCACAGACTAACTCCAATAAATATAGCAAAATACCTGTGGGGTCAAAGTGCTAACTATACCCCTAGATAAATTCCTTGAGGGGTGTAGTTTCCAAAATGGGGTCACTTTTGGGGAGTTTCCACTGTTTTGGCACCACAAGACCTCTTCAAACTCGACATGGAGCCTAAAATATAATCTAAAAATAAGCAGGCCCCAAAATCCACGAGGTGCTCCTTTGCTTCTGAGGCCGGTGTTTCGGTCCATTAGGGCACTTGGGCCACATGTGGGATATTCCTAAAAACTGCAGGACCTGGGCAATAAATATTGAGTTGTATTTCTCTGGTAAAACCTTCTGTGTTACACAATTTTTTTTTATTACAAATTAGTTTTGGCAAAAAAAAGAGACCTTTACTTTGCTTTATTTCCTGTGAAACGCTTAAAGGGTTAAAATACTTTCTGAATGCTGTTTTGAATACTTTGAAGGGTGCAGTTTTTAAAATGGGATAATTTATTGGGGTATTCTAATATATAAGGCCCTCAAATCGACTTCAGAACTGAACTGGTCCCTGTAAAAATAGCCTTTTGAAATTTTCTTGAAAATGTGAAAAATTGCTGCTAAAGTTCTAAGCCTTGTAACGTCCTAGAAAAATAAAAGGATGTTCAAAAAACGATGCAAATATAAAGTACACATATGGGAAATGGTAACTAGTGACTATTTTGTGTGGTATTACTATCAGTTTTACAAGCAGATACATTAAAATTGAGAAAAATTCAAATTTTCTCTAAATTTTGGTGTTTTTCACGAATAAATATTGAATTTATCAACCAAAATTTTCCACTATCATAAAGTACAATATGTCACGAGAAAACAATCTCACAATCGCTTGATAGGTAAAAGCATTCCGGAGTTATTACCACATAAAGTAACACATGTCAGATTTGAAAAAATCGGCTGTGCCATAAGGCCAAAACAGGGGTTAATGCCCAAGTGGCCGTGTTTTGACTTTAGACCAAGTGGGCGTTGTACAGGGGAGTGTATGACGCTGACCAATCAGCGTCATGCACTCCTCTCCATTCATTTACTCAGCGCATAGGGATCCTGCTAGATCCTTATGTGCTGTCTTATACTTACACATTAACAATACTGAAGTGTTTAGACAGTGAATAGACATTCCACGGAATGTCTATTCACAATCTCTGCACTTCGTTACTCTGTCTATGGTGTATGGTAGTTCCAGCCGAGGAAGCGTGATCTCGTTGTAACCTGTCATTTAGCGCGTAATCTCGCGAGATTACGCGTCCTCTGCCTTAACTACCACAGACAGAGTAACGAAGTGCAGAGATTGTGAATAGACATTCCGTGGAATGTCTATTCACTGTCTAAACACTTCAGTATTGTTAATGTGTAAGTATAAGACAGCACATAAGGATCTAGCAGGATCCCTATGCGCTGAGTAAATGAATGGAGAGGAGTGCATGACGCTGATTGGTCAGCGTCATACACTCCCCTGTACAACGCCCACTTGGTCTAAAGTGAAAATACGCCCACTTGGGCATTAAGCAACTCATTAGCATAAATCTAGAAACGCTAATAAAGTGGTAAAAATAGATTGTTTTTTTAAATAAGCACTGCAATCACCTACATTATAGCGCCAATCGCCTTATCTAGGAGACAGGGCACTTATAATGTGGTGACAGAGCCTCTTTAACCTCTAAAGAGAATTTTAACAAATCATGTTGACTATTCAGATACTTTTCAAATCTGATCTATTCATCCCTTTCTCCACACCACAACAAAAAAATGTTGTCCATGTATCGAGGCCAGAACTTCACCTGACTTGCATAATCAATAGCCATCACATACATATTGTGCCTCAAACTATCACCTACACGGTCGAGTCACATTGTTATGACCACGTCAGCAGCGTGTAGCCCATGGAGGAAGTGATGTGTCGTGGGTTGGCTTGGTGGGTATATAAGGTGTGCGATAGCCTGTCTGAATACATATCACTCGTTGTTGCCATGGGTAAAAGGGGCGATTTTTCAGAGTTGCAAAAAGGGATGATTATTGGCTTTTGGGAAAATAGTGTCCGTATTTCTCAAGTAGCGCAGTTTGTGAAATGTTCGTGTGGTGAAAGTGTATCGTTCACAAATGGCACCATTGAGAATAACCAATGCGGAAACTGCAGAGCACCACATGCCATTAATGTGAGAGGAGAACGTCGGTTACGAAGGTGCGCAAGGGCCGAACAACTTGCTACAGTGGAGAAGCTCACTGTGAAAATCAACCAGGGGGCTACCAGACCCGTGTCTAAAACCACAGCTCAGCGAACCCTACTGCATATGGGGCTCCGAAGCAGACGGATGGTCACTGCTCCTATGCTAACAAAGGTGCATCGGAAAAAAAGGATTCAACTTGTACGGCAGTATTGTAATTGGATCACCAATGATTGGCAGATGGTTGCCTTCTCCGATAAGTTAAGTTTTCTGCTTCATCGAACGGATGGACGTTGGCGCGTCAGGCGAGAAACATCAGGGGACAAACACCCTGCAACCATTGCTGGAAGAACACAAGCTGGTGGCGGCCACGTTATGGTCTGGGGAATTTTTTCACAGCATTCCTTGGGCCCACTCATCCATGTGGAAGGCACTCTGAGCCGATTTGGGTATGAATCCATTGTTGCAGATCACATCCACCCATACATGCTGTATGTGTTCCCTGGGGCAAATGGACTCTTCCAGCAAGAAAATGCAACATGTCACACCGCTGGAAATGTCTGACAGTGGTTGGAAGAGCACGATCAGGACTTCCAAGTACTTTCCTGGCCCCCAAATTTGCCGGACTTGAACCCAATTGAGCATCTGTGGGACCAACTCGATCGTTCGCTTCATGGATCCTCCCCCACTTACCCTTCAGCAAATGTGGGATGCACTGCAGTCAGCATGGCTCCAAAATAATATTTGAAAAGACGTTGTATAAAGTGCATTAACTTCATATAAGAAAACGTTCTACTTGCATCCACAAAACTCAAGGTCATTCATCAAGCTGCCAGATGTGTGTGAAGTGTGATTCATCTCCCCAGAAAACTTGTTCTAGAGTACAATGGTGGTGTGGGGTATACGGGCATGTCAGCGAGGTAAACAAAGAGCGACGGGGACAACTGGACTCACGGCGGCAGCAGGTTTGTCAGGGGAATATAGATTCAATTTTATTTTATGCCTTTTTCTGGGGATCTCAGAAAACTTCTTTAAAGAGACTCTGTCACCACATTATAAGTGTCCTATCTCCTACATAAGGAGATCAGCGCTATAATGTAGATGACAGCAGTGCTTTTTATTTCGAAAAACGATCTATTTTTACCACGTTAGGAGCGATTTTAGCTTTATGCTAATTTAGTTTCTTAATGCCCAAGTGGGCGTGTTTTTACTTTAGACCAAGTGTACAGAGGAGTTATATGACGCTGACCAATCAGTGACCAATCAGCGTCATGCACTTCTCTCCATTCATTTAGAATGCTGTGGTACTTACAGCAGAGCAAGCGTAATCTCTCGAGATCTCGCTGTAAATGACAGGTTACAGGGAGATTACGCTTTGCTCTGCTGTAAGTACCACAGAAACGTTAGTGAAGTGTCGGGATTGTGAATAGACATCCCGTCCTGGCTGGAAGGAATGTCTATTCACTGTCTAAACACTTCAGTAATGTAAATATGTCAGTATAAGACAGCACATAGTGAATAACGCAGGATCACTATGCGCTGACTAAATGAATGGGGAGAAGCGGATGACGCTGATTGGTCACTGATTGGTCAGCGTCATACACTCCTCTGTACAACACCCACTTGGTCTAAAGTAAAAACAAGCCCACTAAGAAACTAATTAGCATAAAGCTAAAATCGCTCATAACTTGGTGAAAATAGATTGTTTTTCTAAATAAAAAGCACTGCGGTTACCCACATTACAGCGCTGATCTCCTTATGTAGGAGATGGGGAAGCTTCTTTGAGTTAAGAATAGGAGGTGTTGGTTTTACCAGGAGTAAAAAGTAATTCTTCAGGGGTTCCTAACATTTTACCATTTTAGCATAAAGAAGATTTTCATATTCCATAAAAAAATAAAGATATTGAAAATAATAAAATGGTAAGAAAAAAATGAAGAAAATAAATTGTGAACCAAAGGCAACGTCAGACCTGGATTGCAGCAGACGGTATTGCTAAACAAAGATTTTATCCTGGTTTTCTTATTACACCCCGTGTCTTACCCGCTGTCATGACCTATATTTGCACTTGAGTGTACAGGATTTATGACTGTTTGGTGTCAGCTCCTCGTCCTCTGTGACTACGAGGTCATTTAATTTGAGACCACCGTACAGAAAGCATTGGTGGGTTAAACTACTTTTCCATGTTGCTACACAGCATACATATTAGGAGTTCCTTACACCCATGCTAATATAAGCGCAAACATTTTTTCGTGAACTTCTCAGAACCTGGATCAGAAGTTGAACTTATCGTAGTGCTATCATTTTTATAACCAAAAGAAGCACGTTATTCATGATCATGTAAAATCTGTTCCAAATTTTTATTAGAACTGTTTATTTTACTAATTTTGTTAAGATTTTTTTTTTTTAAACCTTTTAATACTTTACAGAAACTTTATTTACATAGATTCCCATGTTTGTGGACAAATCCCATGTGTGCTTTGTTAGTTTAACTTTATTAAAATCTATAAAACTCCATTGAATGGTTATTCCAACACTCTTCAAATCCCATAAAGTTTGGGTTTGCGGCTGATGGGGATGGGGGACCAGGGAGGGTTTCCCACTGATATAACTTTATCATCTATCCAGTGGATAGGTGATAAATGTTTCTGACTGGAATGCCCCTTAAAGGGAATAAATCGCCCATATATATTATTTTTTTTTACTAATTAAAACCAGATAGAGAAACACATTCTTTTTTTTCTTATCTGTTTTATTCCTTCAGATTTTTGTATTCTATTTTCTGTAAATGATTATGGGGGCAGCCCTCTTGCTTGAGTTACTGTTATCAGCATTTAGAGATCTGCTTTACTGCAGCCATACAGACCATAAGAAAAAAACTGTCTCGAGCTGATCCATTTGAGCAGCTGTATTAGGACTGTTTTTTTAGCTTTTTGTGCAGTTTTTAGTCTCATGATTTATCACTAGATGCAGAAATATATATTTTTATTTCTACTCCATGCATGCGCAAATCTACCAGATAACAGGCATGGCAGGGGGCACCTCTACTGACAGACTATGGAATAGAGTCTGCCCATACATTTCAGATAGCTTCCAGCCGAATGATCTTTCAGATAACTGCTATTCTTTCTGACTCCCCCATATACATGTACACTCGGCTCGGTCAAGCGTGTATGAGTTCTCAAAAAGGAGAAAGACAATGTCTGATTTCTCTGACAGGAGCTTATCGCCTTGTAAACAAAAGGGTCAGGCATTTTGGAATCCTACATGCCCCACCCTTCTCTCCCCGAGGTAGTAAAATAATCTAATAAAAAGAATCATAAGTCTTTCATGTAATGATCAAACTTGTGGAGTGGGCTGTATTTCAATTTTCGCATTAATGTCTCACGGCTACATGTTCCACCCCTGTCCATGTTCCACCCCTGACCCCGAGTTAATTGACCTGAGCATATATATTGCTGGTTTTGTGTCATACTTTCAGGCAGGATATGATTTTGTCTAATAGTATATGTGGAAAGTTCTACTTCTTCTATTCAAGAATATATCTAAGGGCATGAAGTTTAGGAAAAAATGGGGAAACTGATCTATGTATGTTTTTATTTTTTACGAAAACGAAGAACTAGAAACCAGTCATTCATAACATCTCTAGTGTTTGACTGGACACATACATACCATAGTGATGCCCCATGTGTCTGCTATAAGACTCATGGAGAGGGGGCAACAGCTGAGGGGTTGTTCCTCAAGCCTTATCCCCCTTCCTCATTGGTGGGGTGAACCACAGGGCTCCCCATTTCCAGTCACCACAACATTAGCAATCTAAAAAAGATAAAAACTTGAGGGTGGGAGAAAGTGAACAAATGGTGTCTCCCCCCACCCGGCTCAGCTACCGAATAGGTACAGGTGTGAAAACAGCGATTAGTAAGCACCATACCATGCATTAAGTTACAGTTATAAAACTAGTACAGCCAAGAACAGTGGTGTTGTCCATAAGGTTTGGAAAATATAAGTTGCAACCTCATAGGTTGCTATGGGAAATTTCCTTAGTACTTCTGCACTCGTTTTTCTTCATTGATTGTGTAATTGTCAGAGAGATCCATAACTAGTTGTAAGACAATTCTTTATTGTATGATCTAATATAATATTGTAAAGGACTTGTCTAAAGCGGGCAACCCCTTCTTTACAAATAATGGATCATGCACATGGCTGTATTACAGCTCTGTTCCTAAGTCGAAAATTCAGTGCCAAAGACAGGATCAGATGCCATCCTGGGAGATCAAGGAAGCCTTTCTCTTAGCTTTTCTTTGTGAAATCCTTCCCTGACCTTCCAGGACCATATCCAATTGAAAAATCCGGTCTCTACATAATACGCCATATGGGTAAGCGTAACAATATTTTATTATTTGCCCTATTTACTTAGAGGTCCTTAAAATCTGCGCCATTGTATATCTACGGCGCGGGCTTTAGCTGGCTGCCCAGCAGCTAAATGTCGGGTGCCCGGCAGTGACTGCCAGGAATCCTGGAGAGAAGATAGTAGTGGTTTTCACTGCTTCTGTCTTCTCTGAACAAAGTGGTCAATGAGCGCTGTGTAAAGAATAGAGACAGCAGCAGATCATGCGGCATGTCCGGGTGATCATGTGACTCAGAGCCGATTCTAGCTTTTCTGCTGCCTGAGGCAAAAATTGAAATGGTGCCCGAAAAAAAGAAAAAATTTGATATCCAATAACCCAAGTAATTTTGTGGACCGAATGCCACACGGTGCTATCCTAGTAATTAAAGCAAAAAAGAAAAAAAAAACCTCTAGGATATATCAGCACTCACATGGGTATGTAGTAAAAATAAATAATTTTATTAATTAAGTAGTTAAAAAAGGGGGAAAAAAAGTCATATCACAGACCAATTCCCATGAGGAAATAACATTGATATTACAAATATGGTGCCCCCCAGATCTTGATTGACATCCCCCTGGCTGTTCTACATCACCAGCAGCCTCACAAAAAATAAATTAAAAAAATCATACCATCCATTATCTCGCTGCAGATCATACAGTACTGATTAGAGGCAGAATAAACATTTACATTAAGTTACACACAGGTGACGTCTTCTCAGATTCTAGTTGTTCATTTTTCTCTTTTCTTCTAGCCCATTTCTGCAGTTTTCCACTCAGATGTCTTCAGCTTCTCACTTTTCAAACATTTCTGCACCTATAAACTAAGATAAGTTTCTCATGGTGCCACTTTTAGAGCAAAGGAGGACACTTTTGGTCAATACTGACATGACCACAGATATTTAGACGAAAACAGGCGACCTGTAAACATTTGTCATTGATTGAGAGAGCTTTCTCACACCTTTTATGTATGGGTTGAAATCAACAATGAATCCGTAGCACAATCTGCAGAATCGCCATGGATTTATGGCAAAATCTGTGGTGATTTTTTTTCTGCTATGTGTGGACGAACCCTAATACAGCTGGTGTCCCAACAATATCATTCCCCCAGTGATTGGAAGACAAAGTCACCTAGTAGAACTCCTGTGGAGTAGCTTTTAATCTCTATTATTTATATTCTACTTATATTAAAGTGTCAATATCTTTAGGCTATGTTCACACAGAGCGGATATGCTGCGTAAAAGCCATGTGTGCCGCAGGGAATTCCGGAAGAAAAACCGCACCAAATTGTGCAGTTTTTTAGCCGTAAAGTGTCATACTACGTAGCCATGGCGACGAGTCCCTCTGACGTCCTGCAGCCCGGCCTCCCGGGATGACATCTCATCCCATGTGACCGCTGCAGCCTGTGATTGGCTGCAGCGGTCACATGGGAGGAAACGTCCTCCCTGGAGGCCAGCCTGGAAAAAGAAACACGGAATTCTGGGTAAGTGTAAGTTGTTGTTTTTTTCTGAGTTACGTTCTTGGCAGCGATTCCACCACAAAAAATGAAACATCTGCTATTTGTTGCAGGTTTTACCACCCATTGAATTCAATAGGGAAACCCCGCAACAATTAAGCCGCAATTACGCAAATACAATTAACATCAGTGGCGTAACTACCGCTATAGCAGCCGTAGCGGCTGGTACGGGGCCCGCGGCATGAGGGGGCCTGTGTCGCCCGCTGGCACGGGCCCCCACCATGGCCGGAGGCTCCGCTATGGCTGCTACAGCGCGACGCCACTGAACACTACGGCAGAGCAGGGAGGTATCTCCCCGCTCTGCCATTAAAGGGGTTGTTCCTACATAAGACATGTATCCCCTATCCACAGGATAGGGGATACATGTGTGATCGCTGGCAGCGATAGGGAGAACGGGGGACCGAAAGTCCCCTGAAGTTCTCCATGAGAAACCTCGGACTTCCGGGGTCTGTGTCGGCAGCTCCGTAGAAATGAATGGAGCGCCAGTCGCGCTTGTGCGCATGCGTGACCAGCGCTCCTTTAATTTTTATTGAGCTGCGCAGACTCCGGAAGTCCGAGGTTAGTTATGGAGAACTTCGGGGGATTTTCGCTCCCCCGTTCTCCTTATCAGTGCCAGCGATCACACATGTATCCCCTATCTTGTGGAGAGGGGATACATGTCTTTTGTAGGACACACTATAGGTCAGATTTTTTGGGGGGGTTGGTGCTGCATGGCGTTACCTACAGGGGGGGTTGTATAGCGTTACCTACAGGGGGGGCTGTATGGCGCTATCTACAGGGGGACTGTATGGCGCTATTTACAAAGGGGTCTGTATGGCGTTATCTACAGGGTGGGCTGTATGGTGTTATCTACAGAGGGGGCTGTATGGCGTTACCTACAGGGGGCTGTATGGCGCTACCTACAGGGGGCTGTATGGCGCTATTTACGAAGGGGTCTGTATGGCGTTATCTACAGGGTGGGCTGTATGGCGCTATTTACAAAGGGGTCTGTATGGCGTTATCTACAGGGTGGGCTGTATGGCGCTATTTACAAAGGGGTCTGTATGTCGTTATCTACAGAGGGGCTGTATGGCGTTATCTAAAGAGGGGGCTGTATGGCATTATCTACAGGGGGTCTGTATGGCGTTATCTACAGGGGGGCTGTAAAAAAGGCACTATCTACAAGGG